>NW_017306480.1:0-1873 GCF_000935625.1 Nanorana parkeri | reverse complement strand
ACACAGCGGGGTTTCTCTTCTTGGCGGCCAGGAGCTCCCGGGGGATTTTTTTTATTTTTATTTTTTTACAGCAGCAGAGCCGCCGGACAATAGGAAACTATTGGGCGGAGCTAGCTGTCACTGCTAGCTCCGCACAATCGTTTGCTATTTACTTTTTCTACTTTTTTCACTCTTTTTCTGTTCTGCTCGGTGCCTCTGAAGGACGAGCAGAACAGCCGAGCCAAATGCCACTCGGCGGCATTCGGCTATTCACTCACTGCTGTTCGGGATCTTTCAGAATTGCCCGAACAGCAGTGAGAAGCCTGCCGGAGGTTCGGCTCAGTCGATCCAGATGTTGGATCGGCTGAGTCGAACTCCTTCTGCACTTCGGATCAGCCGAACATGCAGAGCATGTTCGGCTGATCTGAATCCACACGAAGCAAGCCGAAATACGGCTGAAATCAGCCGTACCAGCCTGAAGTGAATAGCCGAACAGTGTTCGGCTCACTTCACTTCTGATCGGTGATTCACTCGGCTGCCCTCGGCAGCTTTGTGAATAGACCCCATTGTCTAGTGACTGGTTGACCTTTAAATTCTGGGAATCCTTTTGTTCCCAGAGCTCAAAAGCTGCAAACATTAAGGAGTTATTCACGTAGGAGCCGAAGAATCCAGCCGTAGCTTTGGCTGATCCTTCGGCTCTCTTCGGCCGCCGATCTACGGCTGAAATCAGCCATACAAGGCTGAAGTGAATAGCCAACAGCGTTCGGCTCACTTCACTTCGGCTGGGTTATTCACTCGGCTGCCTTTGGCAGCTTTGTTAATAACCCCCTTAGTTATTAGGAGTTAAATGTTCCAAACACTCTACATTTTTCTACTTTATGGGTCAAGATTTGTTTTATTTTTGTAGAGGCATATAAATATTAACAAAAACAAAGCACGGCCCAGGATTACAGACAGACAGGCATGTGAGGCATGTTGGAGAGGTGAAAAGCTCCAGCATCATGTTTCTTGGAGGAAATAAGATGGGAAAACAGAGACATGGGGCATAGTGTCCAAAATGTAAGTTATAGAAGAGTAATGTTTTCCTGTCCTGATAAGCAGAGTTGTGCTGTAATAAATCTATCATGAAAAATGGTAGGAAGGAAGACGGAAATGAAAGAAGGGAGGAGGGTGGAGAGTCTAAAAGGGGGGGACCTGACCCCTGACCTGGGATATAACTGTGATGTTGTAAGTTGCATGTAAAGGAGTCATCCAATGCAATGGTAAGAGGGAAATATTTTTGCATGTTGCATTTGTGGAAATTATAAAACATTTGGTTTCTTTTCTTAGGTGTACTAAACCCTCTAGTCAGGGCCAGATTAATGTAGGGGCAGGTGGAGCTGCAGCTCCAGGCCCGCCCCTGCAAAAAGGCCCAGCCGAACAGTATCGCCATGGTATCCGGGTCAGTGACCAGCCTTAATCAGGCAGCGGCGGCCCTCTATTCAGGCATATAAGAAGGTCGCTCTCTGGGCCCTAGTGAGAAGTGAGCGACCAGAATAGAGGTGATCCCGGTCGACTGGGCCTATTTCAGGGATCTCAAGTCTCCCTGATGTTCAGGGAGTCTCCCTCTATTAGATAACGGCTCCCTGACATCCGCAAGAGAGGCATTTTCTCCCTGAAATGTTTACTCTGAGTAAACCTTTCCGGTAAGATATCAGTGGGTAAGGTTTCAGAGTGAGGCTTGCCTCCTGGAGGAAGGTCATGTGATCTCTAGAGTAGCCTCAGAACGAGGCTTGGCTCTCAGAAGCAAGAAGCTACTTGCTGCACAGAGAGGGCGGACATAGACTACTATTGAGAGCAGTTACAAGCACTGAGATCTACTGCTGCAGGGTTGAGAGAGTGCGGTTAACCCTTT
>NW_017306479.1:1745666-1770586 GCF_000935625.1 Nanorana parkeri | reverse complement strand
GGAGTTGTCATTTTCTGGTGCTTTCAAAACCCCACTTCTTCATTCTTTAAAAGAATTTTTTTTTGCATACTATTTACCAGGGGTGTGGCACCTAAATATCCAGATACAGGTCAAAATATTTTCTGCTCATTTTGTCTGGGGGAAGGAGGGGTAAAATAAGATATACCCACTTTATCCTTAGTCCCACACTCTCCCCTCTCTCCCTCTGCTCTGGCTGTGGAATGTCACTTGGTGTCCTCAAGTCTAATGCAAGTCAATGGACCTGTATTAGACGTGATGATGTCAGTGGTCCTTAGACTGCTAGAGCCTGAGAAGAAGCTGCATTGACCGGTCTAGCAGCCCAGAGGGACCGAGGGTCAGGTAAGTAAATTTGCTTTATTTGACCCCCTATACCAGTGTTGGCGAACCTTGGCACTCCAGCTGTGCCAAAACTACAAATGCCAACATGCATCTGCCTCTGGGAGTTATGTCTGTGGCTGTCAGAGCCTTGCAATGCCTCATGGGACTTGTAGCTCCAAAACAGCTGGAGTGCCAAGGTTCGCCACCACTGCCCTATACAAAATGAACGCTTAACCCTTGTAGTGTGGGGGTAACCCGATTGCAAGTGTAAGTTTTTTAAATTCCCGGAGTTCTTTAACTGTGGAAGTGTTAGAACTCCTTGAAAGTTTTTATTGCTATATATACCTCCTCTATTTGTAATGGTGACCATTGTTACCAAGACAAAAAGTGAGGAGAAATCCCAAATTGTAAACTGTTAAGTAGAACAAGAGGTGAGGGTACAACTTCCAATGGGGACACATGTGCTGCTGATAACCGTGTAAGAGAAGAATTCCTCTCACATTAGAGAGTATTCCTTTCACTTCTTGTTGTGTCTCCAGGACAGGACGTAAAGGGAAATCTCCCTAACAAGACATATACAGCAAAAAAATTATAATGTGACATGGGTTTTACACCTTCTGTCAGTCATTTACGAACAGAAACTAAAAACAAGCTCAGTCATGAAGGGGTTAAAGTGTATTTCCACTTTTGCAAGTGTGGTATGTGTTCCTATTTACACAACATACCCAAAAATAATTAAAACAATATTTCAGGTGTAAGCCTAGGGTTTTGGTCAATTATTTTGTTACATGTGCACTACATTGCAGTGTTGCCCTAAGACCATTGCGGTTCTTAGTGGATTGGAGACTCGGATACCTTTAGGCTGTCACTAAAAAGGCAGATCTCTCACTTTACTCATTTGCCGTGATGAATTTGGCCTTAGTTTTATTGAACATGGCCAATATGCATTCTCATTTTTCTGGTGTACGGGTGAATGGCCCTGATTGCATCACATCAGATTTCTAATTTCTTGGAGAATCTGCAAAAGACAAAAAGTACTTCCAGCTCCCATATGTGCTTATTTTATTTCACAAGTCTGACTTACTCAAACTCATAACGGACACATTACTTGTGAATGTCTAAGCAAGCATTCCAGCCCTTTTATCTATACGAATAAGGCTATGTAGCCTTCCTTAAGGTTATGAAGCCAAAACTTTTTTTAGTGTTAGATAGAGTAATGGAGTTTTTTTTTATCCTATTGGGAAAATTTCCATTTACTTACTGCCCGATAGCCACAACAGGAAGTGAGATGAAATTCTTCCAAAGAGAGGGTGGTCAGCAGGGCCACAAGAAATAGTGTCCTCATTGGAAGAATGGTGATTTAATTCCTCTCTACTCTATCCAAAATAAAACAAAAAAAGTTTTGGCTTCAGTTGCACTTTAATAATGTAACAGGTTGAAACACACATTAGCATTTAGCAAAGGAACTTGTCTGTAATCAAAGTCTATGGGAGTTATTTACAGTAAAGGAGCTGAAGGATCCAGCCGTAGTTTCGGCTGATCTTTCGGCTCTCTTCGGCCACCGGAGCCCTTCGGTTCAGTCGAGCGGAAGGGCTGCTGTACGGGTTATTCACTATAGCCCATACAGCAGCCGAAGGTGGCCGAGCCGCTCAGCTGAAGTGACACCCGAAGCGGGGCGAATGGCCTGCCGAAGGCGATCTCATGGCTGGCTAAACCCAGTTGTTATTCATTGGCTGGCACCTGCTAGAAGACTCGAGCAGGTGGCGGCCAATAGGAAACAGTTGGGTGGAGCTAGCTGTCACTGCTAGCACCGCCCATTGTTTTCTTTTTTTCTGCTCGGTACCTCCGTACCACGGAGGTACTGAGCAGAATAGACAAGCCGAATGCCACTATTCATTCACTGACCTTTTTCACTCACTGTAAGAATAGGGGCGAACGGCAGAGAGTGAGTTCTGTAGCTTTGGCTCAGCCAAGTCCAAGTTCTTCTGCACTTCGGCTCAGCCGAACATGCAGAGCATGTTTGGCTGACCGCAGTACAGCCCAAGGCAGCCGATGTATGGCTGATTTCAGCCGATGTACAACGGAAATCAGCCGTACTGATCCAGAGTGAATAGCTGAACGTTGTTCGGCTCACTTCACTTCGGCTGGGTTATTAACTCGGCTGCCTTCGGCAGCTATGTGAATAACCCCCTATGTATCCATGACAGATAATATGCCTAATGTAAACCCAGGGAAATGCAAATAGTAACATAGTTGGTAAGGCTGAGTAAAAACACGGGTCCATCCAGTTCAACGTGTGTGTGTATGTATGTATACTTGCCTTATCTTGCTGCCCTAGCAGCCAGTGGTCTTTGACTCTCCAGAAAATGGAAATTGTTTCCTTGTTCTCCTGTACAATGCAGGACTGCGGGTATTGTATTGGGTGTTGGGACTCTAATTTGGGTCATAGACATGTTTGTGATGGATCCCCAAATGACTATGTAGAAAATGTAGCCTATCTGTCCAAGTGCAAAATCATTGACGAATGACGAGTAATATGAGTAATATAGCAAACCTTATCTATGTTTCAAACCATATACTACCGAGACCTGAAACATAGGCCATAAACAATGCAGTTAATGTATCACAGAGTTGTTCATTTCTATAGGATGATATATATTCACACCCATGACACCAATTACCCATCATTGACATATTAAATAGTTTTTGTATGTAAGAATTTACATTCAAATGTCTCTTAGAAATCTATTCAAGATTTAAATTATAATTATTGTTAGCTTTTCACTTTTTAGCTTTACTAATGTGCGTTTGTGAACTAAATCTATTATTAATTAATTATTGTTTTGCTTTTTTTTTATTGTACTACCATTGTTATTTGTCCTTGTATGGTGTTTTAGACATTTTAGTTATAATTGCCTTCTTGGATCCCAGTAGGGTAATCATTTTGTATTAAAAAGAAGCCCTGATCTATACAATTATGGTCAGTTCTGTGTGTAGAAGAATATCACTCATTGAACAATTCCCCATACATCAAGAGATCTATCCTTCTCTCATGCTTTACAGTATTGCCAATGACTTGGAACAAGTTTTGTTAATGGGTAGACAAGTTGCTGCAGGTCCATAAGTGTGCTGACAAAGACAGAGATGGGTAGTATACTAAAAACCTGCCACTCTCAATAAACAATCTGCCTTTCAATAGGCATCCTTTGGCTACCAACAGATAGGACAGGATCATTGCCTGAAAACAGTTAAATTGGGAAGTAAACATATCTCACCATCACATACCTGGTGGAGGACCGATTGGCTGAGGAGGCCTCCCTTGCAGCTCCTGTCTCACACCCCTGAGAGTGGAATAGGGAGCGAGTAGACAGAGAGGAGCACGGGTGCCAAGGTGTTTAGACACGGTGCCTGGTAGAAGTCCGGTCACTGGGTCCCTGGAAGGATGAGCAAGGCTGGTTGGCAGCTGAGATGTCAGCGAGGATTGCAGTGGAAACTGGAGCTATGTCAAACAAGCCAGGGGTCAAGTCAGACGATCAGCGCGGTACAGAAGGAGCAGGCAGAGGCAGAATCCACTAGCACACATTTTCTGGCAACCTGGCAGGCTGGAACTCGCGCATGCACGGTAGAGCGCGAACTTCCGGCTACGGCCTTACACACACACTGAAGTCTATTTTTTCCCTGAGATACAATTGGTGCCAGGGATGTCTGCTCAAAGTACATAAACACGTACAGTATGCTTGGCTGGCATGACTCGTGGATGATTATGGAAAGACCTTATATGAGAAAGACCTCCAGTGGATGGGTATTCTGATGTCTACGGCTCACCTAAGGAAGGATCAGGAGCTGGTTTGTCATTGTATTGTAGAGAAACCTAATAAATCCATCTCACGAAGAAGAGAGAGAAGACACTTGTATGGAAAAGTCAGAAGGGCAATGAAAGGGCATTAAGTTTAATAACCTTTTGAAGAGAGCGGCTTAATTAAAAGAGGCTCGATTACCAAAGGTTGTTTGATAAAACATAATTTCAATGAGAAAGATAAGGGGTATTTTCCTGAACTTGGACCATCATGCCAAAATCTAATTAGAGATTCAAGAGAAATGATATATCAACATTATTATGTGTCAGGCTGATACAATGTATCACACTTAAGTGGAATTTTTATGGCCCTGATCTATCTGTCCAAACAGCATGTCAAACACAAATCAAAAGACAAGTCATATCAACGTGGATGAGCATTTATCTCAACACACCACTCATCGTCATAATGAATATGAAAGGCAGGGAATGGGCCAGGTAGAGACAGAATTTGATGGGGTTGAAATAAACATTTAAGTATACCCTTCTGCTATATACAGCAGGTGGTATAAATGTGAGATTGTTGTTGCCCAGTTCAGCCAGTTTAAACAAGTTTGTATTATATATGGAAACTTCCTGATTGGATCATCATAGGGAAATAATTCACTTCGGTAGGAATTTTCTACCAATTGCTTCTCCCAAAATTAGGCTGGCACCAGTTTAAGCATTTGTGTTTATACACTGATAATTTGTATGAACAATGATTCAGCAATTCCCTTTAATTTGATGTTTTGCCTAAGAGCATATTACTGGAACCCAGGCAAATGTTGATTAGTGGCTAAGAAAGGATTGAGGCCAATAATAGGCTTGTTAATGGGAATCGCAGATCTTCCTGCATGATTAGCTATGTGGCTATGTGCATGTGGTATTCCTGTACCTTGTTCTTTTTATCACACTTGATCTAGGTGACCCGACCCAGCATTAAAGTAACTAAAAGACTGCTGTCAGGTGTAATGTCCGGGCATCTAGCTGTGGCTGTAGGTGACCGCAGAGAGGCCCCTCAACAAAGGTAATTTTTTCCAGCTTTAACCTAAGTTCTCCATTAACCTTGCAGGCAGGGCAATCCAGAGAGCACCAGTGGGAGTGCGCTTCCTGAATATCAGACGGTTTACTTTTCTTTTTATCTCTCTTCCTCCCGAACCACCAATCACACTAAAAACTCCAAGGCAGATTTCAGTCTGATTGGTGTCCGTGATAAACTTTTTTTTACGTCAGGCTTTCTGTACCTGACAAATAGAAAGCATCTGAAGTCTAAATGCAAATTAATCCTAACGTCCCTTTAACGAAAATTTGGACCCGTCTGAATTTTCGTTCAGAATTGACCTAAATCAGACATGGAACTGTTTTTTGGCCAATCTGATGGGGTTTTTTTTGGCTGTTGGGGGTTACATTATAGGCACGATAATGTGAAAATTGGACGGATTCAAAATCCGAATAATGAAACGAATCAAATTTCAGATCTGAAATCCGAACAATTAAAGAAATAAAAATCCGAATTGATCCGAAACTAAATTAATTTTTTGTGAGGTTACATGTCTACTCGGTACGCTCTATCAGATTTTAATAATTGAGATTTATGGCTCTAGGTACACCCTGTCAGCTGATAAAGGTTTGTGTAGACAGATGTTTAGTTAATGTGATGAATACCCATACACAGTTAGTGTTTACTATGACCCTTCTTGTCCTGCATATAGACAGGTTACATTTCTAGCACCCAACTAAAGAGCACACATGTTGAGGTTAGTGCTCCTTTAAGGAATCAGTCATGCAAGGTTAATTTCCCTAATATGAATTTCACAATCTAGTGGCTGGCCGCCCTTGTCTGTTATCTGTTCCGCTGTGTTGGTTTAATGTAGGTCTGACAACCACGACCTCTGCCTCTGTTTGCACACTGCATTTGTTTGCTCTTAATTTCAAGGCCCATTAGATAGAGAGGATAAGGATTTGTTTTTCCTGAAAAGCAGGTAAATGCAACCACTTCTCTGCTAAATAAAGTGACCACCTGTTCAGGGTATCTGAGCAATATATGATTCAACCTATTCTGCTTCAATTAACTAAAGCCTGCTGTAAACATTAGACACCATACATATTTCTTCCCTGTCTCCAAATCTACCAGACAAAACTCTCTGAATTCTTATCTGATAGCACCTCTGGGATGCCTTGGCTGCTGGTACTGGAGTATAGCCATAGCAGTGGAACACATGGTAGCTGTCAAAAGGTGCTATCTGTGTTTAACCAGAGCCACTGATTGGCTAACTTTGCCTAAACCTCACCCTATGAAAGTGCTTACATCACACCATGGCTATAGTCTAATGCCAGGACTTGAAAGGAGCTCAGAGCTGCTAGTAAATAACCCTTTTGGATTAAATGCCATGTCCAGCTTGCCTCCTCGCCACATTTGACGCTTCTTGGAGCAACCTTAAAAAATTATATATTATATATACCTTTTTCCAAATAATTTTGATCCAATGGTCCTCTTCCTCCTCTTCTCCAGGAATGGGCAGGTGCTAAAAGCTGGAGTGAATGGCTCCATGAGGATGTGGCACCACTCTCTGAAGATTTCTTGTGTACGTCCATGAGGGCCTAATGCACATGTGTCAAACTCAAGGCCCAGGGGCCGAATCCGGCCCACCAGGCCATTTCCTAGACCTCTACTATCAGATCTAGGTATTACGTTTCTACTAAAACCAGTGATCGAATGCAGAGGCAATTATGATAAATATTAGATACATATATGTAGTCTTACAGGCCCTTTGAGGGCAAACATAATGTTGATGCAGCCCACGATTAAATTGAGTTTGACACCCCTGGCCTAATGGGTTCAAAGAAAGTGAGTTAAGTGATGCTGAAAGTCATTCAAGCTAAAATAGTTGAATTGCTGAGCAGTTGAGTCTGTGTGGAATAGCACCAGAGAGGAGGTGACTATTTGCTGCCAAAGCTGCCAGAACAAGATAGCAGATAGTTAAATCTAGACGGCACTTTTGTGTTGCTGTTTATGACAAACCTGGCTACATAAAAAGGATGTATGTATGCTAAAAAATACAATAATTATTAAAGAGACTGTCACTTTGCCCATTCAGGAAAAAGAGACAGGTTTTCTTGTAAGAAGAGTCCCCCACACTCACTGACACTCACCTTCCACACACTCCCACACTGCTCCATTTCTCCAGTTGGAAGTTCAAACCCTTCGTAATCTACATGTCTCTGAGTTGGGAGTTCAAACCCATTGTAAACTCCATGACTTCTAGCTGGGAGTCCAAACCCTTTGTAATCTCCATGACTCCGAGCTGGGAGACCAAACCCTTTGTAATCTCCATGTCTCCGAGCTGGTAGTCCAAACTCTTTGTAATCTCTATGTCTCCGAGCTGGGAGTCCAAACCCTTTGTAATCTCCATGTCTTCTTGTTGGGAGTCCAAACCCTCTGTAATCTCCATGTCTCTGAGTCAGAAATCCAAACCCTTTGTAAACTCAATGGTAATTACATAAGGTTTATCAATTTTTCCACCTACGCCTGTGACAATGTTCAGGGGTGGAGGTTGTCTGCTTAGAGCAGTACTCTCTTCCGTATACCCAGGAGGACCTGGCATATATGAAGGGATCAGTGAAAATGAGAATCTGTGCGTGAGTGGAGGGTTTTTTTTCTTTTTAGAAGAGAACCTGTCACGACTAGCCAAAGTCACGACTAGAAGAGAACCTGTCACGACTAGCCAAAGTGACATATTATCCTTGAGGGGTTATTCCAGAATTATTAAATATGTCAAATCTGCTCTGTTACCCATTCAGAAAAATTAGAATACATACAGCCAACTTTGTCAACTACAGCAATGTTAATTAAAATCTAGTAGAACTTGATAAAGACTGCATTATCATGGCTGGGGAGGCTGGGAGGGTGTAATTAGAACATTTGAGCCGCACAAAATCTAGATTCACCTCTTTATTTAAAGTACTGTATATGTAAACTCAATCATCAAAATCTCATATAAGCTTTAACATGTTAAAGTAATTTTCAATCGTTTCAAATGTGCATTTTGTATTAAAACAGTCATCCTGCAATGCAGGTGCTTGTTCAGACACTTCCTGGCATAGTGTGACAAGGCTCTGTCCATGTGTCCCAATTGAGCTCCTGTGTCGTCACCATGTCCCAATGGAGACAACAAGCAGCCATGCTGCGACATATTGTACAGTCACGTTCCACGGTTGTTGCAAATGATATTTGGAAATCCACCCTGAGCAAAGCTGTGCAGCCATTACTGGTCCCCCCCCTCCCCTTGTAGTATGGGGGAACCCCACTGCAGGGGTAGTTTTTTCATGTTCTTGGAGTTCAGCTGTAAACTTCATTCAGCTATCTGGATTTCAGCTTTAAGTGCTGCTGTGGTGTAGGGACACTCCAGTAGACAGAACCTTGAAAATAAAGTGAAATTAAGAATAGATTTTTAGGTTTTCAATTTTTTTTCCAGAGTTTTTATTGTTGGGAGGTATGGCTTAAAATCAAGAAAAGAGGAAAGTAAGATGAGATGAACAAGAGCAGTTTTCTGCCTGTGGATAATGTTCTTTTTCTGTGCACTGATATACACAGACCATGGTAGTGCCAAGCTCTGCACATTCTCACCCCATTTTATGTGTCTCGCAGAAGATCCATGGTATTGCTTTGAATATGTTTAGTCCCTGCAGACCTGCTTTAAATTTACACAGCATACAGTTACTCGACATCTGAACTTTTATCTTGGACTGTGCAGATAGCATTAAGCAGCAGCAGTAACACTATTTCAGCGGTTCAGTAAGAATAAGCACTTAAATAAATAATCCCTGCCAGACCTCAGGGTAGTGCATGCCTGCAGCTCGTGTGCCAGAATGGCCCTCCTGTATGAGCATGGGGGAACGTAAAGGGAATAAGCAGATTTTCTAAACTTTTATATACATGTATACATGAATGTTATCAGCTCAATGTAACTAATCAATGTAACAAGTATTTGACTTGTCTGGCTTAGAGCGGTACAACCAGTGAGATGTTAGTATTTGTATTAAACTAAGAAAGGAATACTCTATATCAGATTCTCAATATTTTGGTTGTGTGTTTATAGTTGTATTAATTTATCTTCCTGCAGATGGCCTGTTATTAACAGCTAAACAGATGTGATAGAGTTGACAAATATGAGAAATGTTTCGGAGTTGCACAGGTTCCCTTCCCACAGTGGGGGTGACACAGAGACCAGTGACCGTGTTGGAATACTCTGGACCCGCTAGGTTTGTACTATTGGTGTAGGTACACTTAGGGGTCATGAAGTTCTATTAAGGGGACATATATAGACCAGATCTCTTGCCGCGTGTGAAATTACTGTTTGTATCCCTGGAATCAGTACCATGGCAAGAGATCTGGTCTATATATGTCCCCTTAATAGAACTTCATGACCCCTAAGTGTACCTCACCGGCTGCCCGTGATCCCTGAGGAGTATAGCGTGCTGTTCTCCGACGCGATCCCTCCATCTATTGTTGTTCGTGGCGGTTTACCTTCGACAGAATCAACCTCCTATATGATTTCGTTGCAGCTTCTTCATGTCATCTAGTTTTTGTTGCTTTGATTATACATCTGGCGAGGACATACATGAATTCAGTTCTCCCGGAGATCTGCCTCCTTTCCCCTGAAGAAGCCCCTCCCGGGGCGAAACATGTAGGGACCTATAGGAGCGTTTACATCATCTGAAAATAAGTTACCGCATATCTCGTAACAACACGGTACTGTCACCTAACGGTGAACCTGCATATTCAATATGTATTTTTATTAATGATATATATTTTTATTGATGACATGATTTTGTACTTTATTTCTTGGTTCTAAACTATGTATACAACAATTTAGTGAATAAATGTTTTTCTAAGACTTTTATATACGAGGTCTGGACTGGTTTCTAAAAATCCCCCTTTTCTCTCCCCACTGGGTCCTTGCACAGCCCACTGCGGAAACAATCTGTTCCTTTGTATCCATAATCTGGGGTGTGAAACCTCCAGCTCCTCTAGATGCTATTTGCAACACACGCCTGCCAATATTATCCCTTACCTACTGACTTTTGTCAAAAAGTCAACATTTGCTTATTAGTACTGTGATGTGCCATCTGAGGGAGGAACCAGTAAGACCAGTAAAAGATGTGGGGGACCACAGTGATTGACATTCCCAGAAGTGTTGATTTCCCAGTGGCGTCCAGGGGCCAATTCTCTGCAATGGAGCAGTGTTTAGAAGCACAGGTAGCACTATTGGTAAGTATTCAATCTCTTATTTACAGGTATTTGCTTTACTGAAAGATTTTTTTATTATCTGACATGGGCTTTAAGGTTAAGAAGTTCAAGAGCAAAAACAAATAAAAGTAAAATGAAAAGCACACACTATATTGACATTTATAGTTTTATTGGAAACATCTTATTTTAAAGCTTTCATTTCCTTACCTTTCTTCACACTTTGTATTGCTACAAAGCTATTATCTCATGCATGCTCCACGCCACTGAAGGCTGACACTCGGCCATAATGAGCATGTCATGTTTACTCAGTCCATGTGGCCTCATAGGAGAACAGGTATCATTTACCTAATGCACCCAGCACTTATCCCGTCCATCTAATGAAATATGTAGTCTCACTGATACATTTATCAAGCAAATTACTACTCTCCATTCTTGCCAGCTGATTAACTTGAGGATGGCTTTAACACATCAGCTATAGGAAGTGAGCCTCTTGCCACTAATAGAGTATTAGAATTATTTTTTTTCCAACACATTAGGGTTATAAATAAATAGATTAAAGTGGACCTATATTGAAATTAAAAAACCTAAAAAAAGGAATATTTTTGCAGATAACTCCTGCCACCATCCATCTCCAAGTACATACAAGATTCTCTGTGCCAAACCATTTGTACGCATACCACAGGGAGGTAATATGTTGTGCAATTAGCCTCTATGAGTTGAGGGCCATTGGGATGGTTAGTAGAGGGGTGTTTACATCACCACATGTTTCTGCCTCTAGTACCATAGTGGTACTGAGAGCAGTGGCCTATCTAGGGTATGGCAAGCAGGGCACATGCCATGGGCGCCACTTGAGTAGGATGCCTCAGCACTCAAGGAAAGTGGGGGTGTTTGCCCCTTCAGTCAAGCTGTGCCCCATTCAGACCTCCCATTAGCACAGACCTGCAGTGACAGACAGCATAGCCAATTGCTGCTGTCACATGTAAACAAAGAGCTGGGGCAGGGAAAGTTACAGCACTCACTTTCTTTGCCGGGCTTTGCCTGATCCAGAGGAAGTGAGTATTGTAGATATTTCTATGTCCTATATGCTTGTTTACAAGTGACAGCAGTGATTGGCTGTACTGTCAGTCACTGCAATCACTTCAGGTCCATGCTGCCCGAAGGCCTGAATAGGGCACAGCTACCTAAACATGCAAACACCTCTCCTCATGACTGGAACCAGGGGACCAAATGGCTTTGTTGTCACTGTAATTGATGTAGGTCCTTGCTAATAGGGCTAAAGAGGTAAACATTCTTGGAGCCCTTACTGGGGGACCTGTTGTCTAAGCTGCAACTGCAATCAGCTCTATGCTTCTCCACTGACCACCAATTCAAGTGGGCACTTCTCCACTGACCACTAATGTAAGAGGACACTTCTCCACTGACACTAATCTAAGGGGTAATTGCACTGACCATACTTCATGGTGAATAATTTGGACTCTGTAAGCTGCTCTATATGCTACATAGTGCTGGCCACTGCATTCTGCAAGTTGTGTATTGTCGCAGCAGACACATGGTCATGGTCACTAGACCCTGCATTTCAACAACATATATATATATATAGATATATATAGTGTGAGCATTGCCATCTGATAACAAGAAGTGTTTAAACAAGGACCTTCATGGTCAGATTACTAATGCTGGCCAGGACTTACTTCTCCATTAAAATAAAGCCCACTTAACACTACTGGACACTACTGGTGTGTTGGTGAGTTTTGGGTCCAGTTAGGGTCCAGTCATTACTGGACAGGACAGAAGAACCCAACGTCTCAGCAGCTCCACTGAGAGTTATCACTACATATAAAATAAAAGGACTATACATTCACTTTAAGCAGTGCCCTGGGGTTATTTCTGTGGCGTTCTTCTTTAATACAGGTATGCTTTGTGCATATGTATCACAAATACCTTCAGGCCAAAGATCATGAATATATTTTCACTTTCACTAGACTGAGCTAATGATTGAAATTAATTTACTGTGAGCTGTAAAGCCTCTATAATATTGAGCAAACACGGTCGGTTTATGCATTGACTGCAGCGAAACTCCCTGTAAACGTTATCTGATTTCCATATCGGAGTAGAGAAATCCGTACACCAAATAAATGTTTGTTTAAACATGATGGATATGTTCATTTCAGACCACATCACTGCAATATGACTTTTATCACCCATGGAAACTATTACTACTCAAGATATAATGAACTTAATGCAGTTTTAATGAAGGGATTTTGTTCCCTGGTATATGATTGACTTTCTACATTATTCACAAGCAGACCAAGTATAACTATTTTTTTCCGAAGTTTGTTTGTTTGACGAAGTATTAACTCTTCCCCACTGATGGAAGGTGCTTTACAAGGTGGATTTTTTGAAGGGACAGGATGGCAGATATTACAGATAACTAAAGGTGACTATGGACATAAGGGAAGATGCACATGACCAGTTGTTTCTGGTAGGAATGGGGAATGTTTATACATCTAAATACTTCTTCTAATGCAGAACAGTGAACTGTTATTTGCTCCCTTTTAGACATGCAATCTTAAAACTGAACCTCAGGATAAGCAAATATTGTCCAAATACAAGAGGCACCTATAATGAAGCAGCCTGAGGCGGTTGCCTCAGTGGCATCTTATTGGGTCACGTCCCCCTACGTGACCCAATGAGATGCCACTGGGGCAACCGCATTCCAGCTAGAACATTCCAGGTTGCTAAGAGCTCTTAGCAACCTGTGATGCTCTGGCCAGTATCCTGCCAAGCTCCTGGCAACCACTGACGTCAGTGAGCTGAGAGGAACACCGTATGCCATTCCCCCTCCCCCCAGTAACATGCACCACTAACTCACAACCCCCAATCTATAGCGTGCACTTATATAAAATATTTTTATGACTGGGACACATTGAATGAAAGTGTATGAACTCCCTCCCCAGTCCATTGCCCATACCTAAACAGTCGGACGGGAGGCTTGTAGATGTGGGTGGGCATTTTAAGACCTCCCTGCCCGCCCCCAGTCTCCAGTGGAGAAACTGTCAAAAATTTAAACAGTCAGCATTGGCTGTTTACATACAAGCGTTCCGGCGTCTGTAGAACAGCAAAAAGTTTTCCCAGCACACTCACCAGCCAGCATGCAAAAAAACTTGTCTCACCGTTAAGGTAAAAAACAGAGGTTTAGTTACACGTCTTCTGCAGAAAATGTGAAAGCCGCACAGCCGCGTCAAGGCACCTCCATATAGTGTGGTCCTAACTCTAAACTATGAGAGTCTCCCTCTTGGAGCACATATGGCAAAAGATCAAATTGGGTGCAGGTTTGTCAGGAGGAAGCCCAACCTCCCTTAAAGGCACAGTGATGCACAAGGGATCCCACACATCACAACGGCAGCTGAGACCCCCAATGCATCACTGAACCAAATCAGTCAAGCAAAACAAATGGCAAATGCACTCCTCAATTCATCACCAGCTTTACAGCAAGGTGCACAGGGAAGGGACTTATACAGTAAAACAGCAAAATGTTTTCCCAGCACACTCACCAGCCAGCATGCAAAAAAACTTGTCTCACCGGTAAGGTTAAAAACAGAGGTTTAGTTACACGTCTTCTGCAGAAGAGGACCGCACTATTTAGAGGTGCCTTGACGTGGTTGTGCGGCTTTCACATTTTCTGCAGAAGACGTGTAACTAAACCTCTGTCTTTAACCTTAGCAGTGAGACAAGTTTTTTTCCATGCTGGCTGGTGAGTGTGCTGGGAAAACTTTTTGCTGTTTTACTGTATAAGGCCCTCCTATGTGCACCTTACTGTAAAGCTGGTAACAAGTTGATGAGTGCGTTTGCCATTTGTTTTGCTCGGCGTCTGTAGAGATGCCTGATTGCTTGTATTTTCTTCTGGTGTGGGCCCCCTCCACACACCAGGGAGGGGGCCCACAAGGGAGGTCACGTAAATTGGCTATCACTAAAGGTGCCCATACACTGCACGATTCTCGTACGAGAATAACGGGAAATCACGTGATCGTACGAGAATCGTGCAGTGTATGGAAGGCGTGCGACCGTTTCTAATGTACGGTCGCACGACTTTTGTATATCGACTTTTGTATATCGAGACCGAATAAATGTCAGTCAAAGTACTGCATCGCAGAATACTGAAAAATAGCCTGGAAAGCAAGGGGGTTTATCACCCTGGTCTTGAAGCAGTTAACTCAGGGTCACAGGGCAAAAAGTGAGCACAAAAGCCGTTTTTATATTTATATATATACAGTATATTTATAATTTATTTATATATTATATATTTAATTTTTTTTAAAGATTTGGCTCACTATTTGTTGCACACAATTGCATGTGCTCTGTTGATTGAATTTTATGTAAGGCATATTTCTTTTTTGATAATTAAACAAGAATAATTAATGGTGAATTGGCTTAGAATTTATTAATGCAATTTTGTAAACAAAGCATAGGCTATGCCTGGTGCTGTTTTATGTCTTCAATCAATAAAGAAGATTTTGGAAGGTGGATCTATAACTGTGTGCTGACTATTTGCAACAAGCATCATGGAAGGCTGACAGGAGCCGAAGTTGTGCAAGTCTGGGGTAGGTAGACCATACTATTTTCTTTGACAGGTGGAAGGTATGGCTGTGCTCTCTGCTTCCGCTGAAGTTTTCATTGTCCTCATTATTATGTGTGAACTAAAATATGGAGAAGAAAACAGAAGAGCAGAGAGAACACCTCACCCTCTCCTATTGTCCTAGGGTGACACTGCTGCTCCTCCTTCGATACAGTACAGTGAGTAAATAAGTCTATCACCCTAGGACAGGAAATGTGTTACCTGCAGGTGAATTTAAAGGGAAAAAAACTCTTGTAGCTACCATATCTAATGACTGGGAATGAGCAATATATCCTGTTTTTATTTTTGGGTTTAGATATGTTTAATTCTTGTTTTTTTCTAGGCTCTTGCCAGTTGCACTATAGGCAGATAATTGTTTTGGAATTGTTCCTTACTTTCCACAATGAAAACAGCAGTGCTAGCAAAGAAGAGTAAATGCAAGGCCAGAACTTGGAATGCAGTGTGGGTGCTTGTCTCATCTTTTCCTTCCCCTCACAGTTTGATTGTGTATCAGCACCAAAGCTCATTGCCAGAAATAGTAGGCCCAAAGTTGTACTCAGTGATAAATATCTAGAATTAAGGGAGAGGGATCTGCTTGGTATTTGGACATAATGCACGGAGCGATGTGTGAAATCCAAGCATATGTTGGGAATCGAAGCTGGGACCGCACTGCTGAAATTCTCAGTTTTGGAAGGAAATGTTAAGCTGGTGTTGGAAAATGTATGATTAGCTGCTACATAAAACAGGTTTTCTATGTAACCGATGAAGTGGAAAATATGAGGAAATATTGACATGGAAATTACAGCGGAACTTGTGCAGTAGCAATTTGTGCTATGGATCTACAACACAGATGGAAAAGGGGCAATGTGGTGTGAGAGTCACCTGTGAACAATGCAGCCAGCCAAAGCAGTACTTGTCAAGTCAGATTCAAGGCTTGACATAAGTCCACAGATTTTGTAACAGGCCATGAAAGGAAATGTAAGCTATTTGGTATTGTTCAAAAAGTTGGAGGATCCTAACAGCTGACACACCCGTGTTTGTTCCAGATAAGTTACTCACAAATAATGAATAATGGACAAGGGTTACATCCCCAGGTATTTCAACTTCCAAATCAAGTCAGCAATAGTAACTTCCATATTTCAATCTTGATAAGGTCCTTTAAAGGTAGTGGTCCTATGGCCATATTCTCTGTAAAGTGTTGTAAAATGTGTCAGCAGTACATACATGAATAAAATAATAAATACCATAACTCAATTTGGTAAGCACATGGGTTCTAACGAACCCAGAAGGGACATTGGGCTACCATCCCACTCAGCTGCAGACTGGGGCATTCTCTGCAGGTGCACATAAAAGAGTTGGGATGCTTGGGCTGAAGTAATTGACCTTTTATAACCACATGTCCATATTAGGTCATTGTCATTGACCAAATACAGCCATGTGACCATATAAGGTCAATAGAAAAGAAATAGACACCGGCACTCCAATAGTAAATCGATTACGTCTATTTATTGACGTACATCTAAAGCAAAATAACACACTTAGTGCGACGTTTCAGGGACACACAGGGGTTCGGGGTTCCTGTGTGTCCCCGAAACGTTGCACTAAGTGTGTTATTTTACTTTTGATGTACGTCAATAAATAGACGTAATCGATTTACTATTGGAGTGCCGGTGTCTATTTCTTTTCTGCATTACTTTGACGGTGGCCATCCGTCGACTACTGAGAACCCAGGATACTTTGTTGGACGTGCGGTCAGGAGTGCAATGGGTACATGGACCGGCATATAAGGTCAATGACATCACAGCATTCTGCCCCTTTGCTTGCTATTATGTGAAGCTGCAGGCAAGGAATTTCCCAGCTGCAGCAGTGGAAGGAGATTCCTTCTGGGTTCAAAAAAGCTCCGGTTAGGACCTGGTTGGGTCTGCATCTGAGCTCATCCAAACTCCCAACTGTCCCTCTTGTAGATAAAAACAGTAGACCAGTGATGGAACTAATTAGTATCTTTCAGGAACAATAGGTTTTTAGTGCAGATAATCCCAGTGCAGGAGAGGTGAGTATGCACACAAAAGGTTACATTCATAATTTAGGGGTATAGGGAGGGTTTTTGTTAGGGTTACGGGATGAGATAGTGTTAGGCATACAGGAACAAATAGTGTTACAGGTTGGGTTAATTTTGGTGTTATAGGGAGGGTAAGCATGAGGGTTACAGGAAAGGTTAGAAATGCAGGGTGGGTTCATGTTGGTGTTAAAGGAAAGGTTGGTGTTAGGGTTACAGAAAGGGATAGAGTTAGGGTCACAGGGATGGTTATTTTGAGGGTTAAGGTTATAGGGAGGGTTAGTGTTAGGGTTAGAGTTACAGGAAGTGTTGGTGTTAGAGCTATATGGAAGTTTAGTGCTAGCATTACAGGAGGGAATAGTGTGAGTAATATGGTTACAGGAAGAGCTAGTGTTATGTTAGCCACACACACAACTTACATAAGGAAGGGTTAGGGCTACAGGTAGAGTTAGTATAAGGACTACAGGTGGGGATGGGGGGTTACCCCGAACATTAGAGTTAGGGTTACTGTGAGGGTTGTGTAAGGGATGGTTTTCACAGGTAGGGTTAGTGTAAGGGTTTAAGTGAGAATAAGTGTTAGGGTTAAAGTAAGATTACTGTTAGGGTTGCAGTGAGGGTTAGTGTTAGGGCATTAAAACAGTTAATGTTAGGCTTGCCGAGAGGGTTAGTTGTAGGGTTAAGGCTACAGGTTAGTGTTAGAGTTAAAGCAAATTATAGTGTGAGGGCTACAGGGAGGACTCATGTGAGGGTTAGGGCTACAGGGAGGTTAGTTTTATTATAGCCATGCACATGCCAGTTTTTATATAATCTCAAAAACATTCAACTTTTATTTGCAAAAACAACCAATTAGATAAGTCCAACCTACCACCAACAATTTCTGTTGATGATATAATGTGTTGTAAAGGTAAAGCTGGCCATACCCCTATAGCTTATCTGCAGATTTTCTATGGTCAGATGGAAAAAGTGCAACAGATTCCTCCATCTACGCTAAACTGTGTGGATGGAGGAATCTCCCACTGGGCCAAGCTTCAGTATCTTGCTAGTTGGCCCCGCTGACTCTCAAAATACCTAAACAATGCCTGCATCCATTCACATTGTTGAGGTATTTTGAGAGCCGGCGGGGCCGACTAGATACTGAAGCTTGGCCCAACCCAGCCACAAACAAGGGTAAAGAGGGCTACAAGTGGCCCAAAAAACACGTATAGGGCAGTATATCTGTCCTATACTAAAGGAGCATTAGATCCTAACTATATGGGAGGGGGTGGGCATCAAAAAAGTGATTTTTATAAGCTTTAACTAGCAAAAACTTTCTTTTTTATCCCAATAGGTACATCAAATACTTTATTTGCATTTAGGAACTAGTGTTTTAGCTACCAGTTTAGGTGTATATTTGGTGCAGTGGTGAGGGGTTAGAACCCCTGTCAGATTTCTGGAACAGGAATAGAGAGGGAAATTGTCCAACTGGAACACTTGTTCTTGTGACAACTGTCCTAGAGGGGACTTCCATTTGGAGAATGTTCTCTCAGTTCCTGATGTGTTCACAGGACAGGACATGAAGGTAGATCTCACCAATGATACGCAGATGGCAAAAAACATCCTCTCAGGTGTTTTAACCATTCTCTTTCCTAAAGAGTAGCTTTATATACAGTTTAACTGCAAATCAGTAAGTAAGAGTAAAAAAAAAAATGGATTCTGGAAAAGATTCCCCCCAAAAAAGGCAGAGGGAGTACAAAGTACTAGTCATCAGTATTACCAGTGGCCTCCCTGCAGCTAACATTTCCCCATTACTGAACTACCATGCCTTATTCTACACTATGTCTCTGAGGAGGCGGCCATCTTGGTAAAGGAACAGGGCTTTGTTTCCTCATGTCAGTCTCCAGCAAGGAGAACAGAGAGCAGAACATATTTTAAAATGCCTCACTCTAAATCTCCTGAGACTAGCAGTCTTCCACTGCAGATATACAGCTATAAGGCTGCCGGCAGAGCAGTGCCTAGGCACCCCTCACATACTAGCAATTGCACTGCTATATTTCAGCCGAAATTCAAGACAAAAGGTAAATTCCTCTACCTAGGCACAATTAACATTTCTAAATATTTTCTATAAGGTAGCAATTCTTTAATTTTGGAGTTAATTTCCAGATTAAGCAGATATTTAACTGTTGTATGTCACAATATCACATTTGTCAAAAAGGTGTAGTCCCACTTTAACCATTCCCTGGTTTCTACTTGTGACTTTCCAACGGGAGGTTTAAAGGAGATTTAGTATTTAATTCCCAGCATGCTTTTCACCTGAGCCGCCCCCTAATTGAGCTGATGAATGACTTCAGGCAAGGTGTCCGCGGTTAACCTTTGAGTTTCTCTTCCCATGCTGAGGAAGGGAGCGTTCCTCTACATCTGACAGAACACATACATTTTCTGGATTCGTACAAGCAACAGTAAGTTCTGTTGAAACCTTGTCCTCCAACCCTTCTATATTTTTATTAGGGAGCTGAGGAAATCCTTTCATTTCATATGAAATATAAATCTATTGCCAAGTTGTATTAAATGATAGAGCAAGAGAAAAAAAAACCCTCTGAAGAATCGGTGCTTAATTACAACTTAATTAGCATAATTATGCATGCTAATAGCATCTCAAATGAATAGCAGTTGTCAGGAGGTTGGGACCATCTGTAAGAGTGTCGGATTAATACATCATTTTTTATATCTAACAACGCAGTAACTCTTTCCCTGAAAGTGATTTCCATTAATCAAGTTCATTTTTATTATATAGAAAATTTGGCATTTTTCATTATGGGCCATTATCCCTTTCCCCATGCAGTCCTAATACAATACTAATGAGACCCCATGTGGCTGCTCCACATTGACAATGGCAGTACAGGTGTATTATTATAATTGTTACAAACGGTACATTGTATCTCTGGAATAGTAGAGATCTAATCTGGAAATATCACAGTTTGGTTCCCTTGGGTCCCAACAGCAATTTCCAGTGCTTTATGAAAAACATACATGTTTGTGGTTGGCTAAGGAAAGTTGTAACTCTTTACTTCTATTGCTCGAAAGAATAGTGGTTTGGGAGGACTGAACTCCAAACAAACAGCTAAATACACAGATGGAATTTTATATGGTAGCTGTCTTACCTGACAAAGGATTTATATTTCTGTCTATTAATTCTTGAGATGAACACAGCCTTAAGACATGGCACAACTAGATGGATGACACCACTAACAGTTAAGGAATACAGAGGTGTCCTCTCTCTACCTCTAGCCTTCTGAGCAGAGAAAGAGCTGCAGTAGACTGATGAGGCTATCTCTCTACTCACAACAATTATTCATATCATGTTTCTTGTCAGTACATTTTCATTTAGTACATCTGACTGGTTCTCATCCATGCCCTTCTCTCTACCAGTCTTATGGACCTACACTAGTTGCCTTTAAAAAATACATTTACTTAATGAACTATTAATAAGTGCATTCATTTGTGTAAATTGTATCTGCCTGAGGTTCAGTTTTTTAAAGGATCACTACATGATTAACCCTCATTTTCCCACCCTTTCTACAGTTGCTATAAAGCAAGATTCTAGATATTTAGGACTCCTACCTTTTCTTATATGGGGTGGAACAGGCATAAAATGTTCATGTAACGTTTTGCACCACCTTAGTAGCTGTTAAACGTGCACATGTTCAATGATGGTTAAGAAGAACTCCAGCTTTTAAATTTTAGATTTGGATAGTGTGTGGAAAGGTTGGTACCTATGCTATACGGTCCAAGTTAAAGTATGTGGACACCCTTCAATATTGTTAAGTTTAGGTGTTTCTAGTGAATTGTACTTTTAATACTACAGGTTGTGCACCTCCAACCTTGTGGCAACAAGTTTTGAGAAGGCCCCTTTCTCCCCTTGTGCTCCTATGCGTAAAGCCAGTTCCAGAAAGATATGGTTTGATGAGTCTGGAGTGGAGAAACTGAAGTGTCCTTCACACAGCCCTGACCTTAATCCTATTGAACACCTTTGGGATGAAGCCAGGTGAGCCTGGTCTTATCATCAACATCAATACCTGACATCACAAATGCTCTTTTGGCTGAATGGCCACAAATTCCTAAAGTAACACTCCAAAATCTTGTGGAAAGCCACACCATAAAGGTGAAGGCTGTGGATTTATTTAGGAACTTACTTAAACCCAAATAATCACCCATGAATAGAGCAGGTACCCGCTTGTTCTATAATGTACACTACCCTCCCCTTTCATGTTTGTTGTCTCATGCTCCTCTGTAGCTTTTGCAGAGCTTGCATACCTTACTTTGATGCAATGGGCAAAGAGACACGGTCTCTTCCAATATATCTATTATACTCTATATCTTTATATAATACATTAACATTTTACATGTTGCATATAATAGTTTGTTCTGATGCCCTTGGTTACATCCCCTGGTGTTTTTTTGCCTACTTGTGCCTGTGTTGTGGTTGCCAGTGAATTTCTTCCCACATATACAGTATATTTATTCATCTTGAAATGCCATAATTTACAATATAGTGATACAGAAGGTATAAGGGTATTGACTAGACACATGGAAAGCCGTGTTGGCAAAGTGCTTGGTTCAATCAAAGTTTATTGAGATTTTGTGCAATACAGGAATAATAAAAAAAAAAGGTAAGGCAAAATAAAGCAATAATTACAAATAAAACATTAACCACAGAGGGTTACAGTAAAAGTACGAGAAAGGCAGAAGAGATCGTCCCTGGTGGCACTAAATAGGCATCAGCATCTATACAAATAGCAGCAGTCGTGTGTTTGGAGCACACACGTACTGTTAGTATAGCGAGGATGTTCAGATTCGTGGGATATCTGACATTAAACGCTTGGATCCATCCACCTTGATACCCTATGAGTTGAGCCTCTCCCACAGGCGCTTCACGTGTATTAGTAAGGGATATCTGAAGCAAGTCTCCATCGTTGTTAATCAGCCTGAATGTGGGGGCAATGGTGGAGATATTTGTGTAGCTGGTCTGAGGTGGAAGAGAAAAACAAACAAGCAAGGTAGCAACCCCTAAGGGGAGAAAGAGAGAGAACGCAGGATATAGTGCAGAGAAAGTACGGTAGCAGGAGAGCCAGAGAAGAGGTGGGGGAGGGAAAAGAATGTAGAAAGGGGTGTCTAGCCCCCTGCCATGTGGCCCCTCCAGACCTATATATCAGAAGCTCAGGGGTATACAGTCTCCGCAAATCCAACCGACTCCCGAAAGAGGAGCCAGGTAGACCAAGTGTGTACATAAACCTGTCCAGTGTTGCACTCTTCGGCCAAGAGGCTCTCCATATCTGCGATATGATCCAACTCCACCACCCACTCAACCTAGAGGAGTTTTTTTAAAGGAGAGGCAGGAGAAGGTTTTCAAATTGCTTCTCAATAGTTTGTGGAATACAATTTTCATTTTGTCACCTGTATACTCTGTACTTGTCACGCAGTAAATGACAGAGCATATGACATGTGACATCTATAAACCTTTTTTCTGTTTTTTTCGTGCCATGCACTGATGTAATTGATATAAAACTGCTGCAATTTAGTCCAAGCCTCACACTAACTACCCCTATATTTTTATATTATTTGAAAACAATTCAAAATTATAGACCTGTTAAACTATGTTCTTTCTCAACCATCTTTATGATTTTAGGAATTGTTTCTGAATTTCTCACAAACATCTCATGAACTTCTACTTTTATATAATAAAAAAATAAAACGTTTCAAATAACATCCATGGCATACATGCACGTTAGCACAGCCTGTTTCTAGCATATGAGATCACGCCAAAGAATGTTGCTGCCATGTTGAACATGTAAATTTACTACTGTGGTAAAGGCTGCCATAAAACTCAGGTACATGTAAAGTCACCAAACAAAACCTGAACAGGCAAATGATTGGCCGTAAAGGTGGCAATTAAAAAATTGCTGCTGCCAATTACAGTAGCAAGTCCAAAGGTGCAAACTTTTAAAAAATGTTTTTGATCAAGTGTCAGCAACCATTGTAAGACTACTTGTAACATGTCAGTCAATTTAGCAGCAATACTCTTTATGAAAAGGGACCTATGAATTTACAAATATTCTGTAATTGTGATTGAGGTTCCTTGGGTTCAATGGCAAACAGGTCTGGACAAATCCGAGGAGCCAGGTTGTCAATGCTCCTTTTAAAATTTACAGCTGGCGCCTAACTTTTGAGCTTTTCCTTGCTCCTAAAATAATCCTGCTGTCTCCTGGGTTGGACAGACTGGCTTCTGAATTCCTTAATAATTTGACTTATCATGTCTTGATTTGCACTGTGCATGTAGGCAGACAGTCCAGAAAAGATCTTTATTAGAAGTCTCCTACAATAAAATAAACATGTTTTGGGGGATCAGAGGCTTGCTTTCATCACGGTTTGGTGACTGTTCACACTATCGTTACATGGATGGCAAAAGTGGCAGACGGGCAAGGAGAAGGCGGGGGGAAGAGGCAGAGCGGGAGGGAGGCCAAGTTGCTGCACCATGGGCCTCCAAGTTGTACTTGCCCCCTGGGCTAAAAGTTGCCAGTCAGCCCCTGTCGTGAAGGGTAATTAATGTGTATCAGTGCAAGAAGGTTTTTCTCAGATTTTGTGTTCCACACTGTACACAGGTCTATTCACAAAAGGGTGAAGAGTTTGGAGAAGGCAGGAGAAGTGAACAATCTAGAACAAAAAGCCGATTTGGAAAAATTCTCCAATTCAGCTCACTTTCCAGTTCAGCTATGTTGTCCTAGATTGTTCACTTCTCCTGCCTTCTCCAAAATCTTCACCCTTTTGTGAATAGACCTGTGTGTCTCTGTGTGGAGGAGGCCATTTTGGTAGAGGGACAGGGCTTTGCTTCTTCATGTCAGAGCTACTCCTTGGATGAGTGGTGATCTAAACTAAAAAATGAAAGGGCTGGGTGAAACTGTCCCTACCTTGGAAGTAATTTTAGCAGAAAAGGGTCCGTTTCAATTGACATTGGCTATAGAATAAGAGGGGGCATACTCTTTTTCCAGAGCAAATTTAAATTGAAACCTTGAATTTATTTATGAAAATCTGCTCTTAAAGGAACTCTGTCACATTGCCCATGCAAGGCAAAACAAACAGGGAGATCAAAAAAAGTCAGGGAGAAAAGTCGTTATCTGCACACTTGGTCTACTCTGGCTATTCAGAAACTAGTAAAACCCTTAATTCAATATAACAGCCAGGCATCTAATATTGTCATAAAGGGAAGTCAGCAGTATTTCCCCTGTGTCCTTTCAGTTGTCAAGAGTAACATTTGTACATAGGATCTACTTAAGGTTATTGGCAAACATTAAACAACCAGTTTGCAGGATTGTAGATACATCATCTGTTCCCATTCAGATCTAGAGGCTTATGTTCTATTGCACCAAAGAGAAGAAGCCAAACTAATTCTTTTTTTTTTTAATAGAATGTGGGAGGGTTCAAATTTCTGGCAGGTTTTATTTCTGCCTGTAATTCTATTGAGAACTACCTTCACTTGTGTCCATGTGACACCAGGACAAAAATGAGGGACTGGGTTATAGGTTGGATTCCTCTCTGTGTACTTTTGTATCTGAGTCAGAATACCACATAATGGGCTATGCAGTATAATAAACATGTATCACAGTACCTATGAGGGTACCTTGGATGTCCTATTTTAGTCACTGAGCAGTCACTCCTGTCTCAGCTTATCTTCTTATCTTAGGGGAATGATACTTACCAGCAGGGAAAATTCAATCTTGTCAGTTGCCTTTTCTCCAACATTGGTAAACTGGAAGTGTCTTCTAACGTGTATATACATATATGTGTGTGT
>NW_017306479.1:1736568-1745359 GCF_000935625.1 Nanorana parkeri | reverse complement strand
TATATATATATATATATAATCAGCGTTCAAACAGATCATTAAAACATTTTAATGTTTGATGTTAGAAACTACAATAGCAAAGTTGTTCACAGGTATGAACATATACAGTATAGTTAATATGTATATGTTGTTAATGAATGTTTTTGTGTTTCTATGGCCTTGAGACTTATGCAGTTTGTTTTTAAGAGAAAATGTTGATCTGATAATTAACTAATACATTGAGCAAATTGTAGGACCTTAGGGGTTAAACTAATATGCGTTATATGTACATTGCATTGTCTTCAAAGCAGGTGTAAACTTTCCTTCTGGTCCCTGGCCTCTCTATTAAACGAGAAAAGAAGTAGAGCTGGTTACGAAAGCACCAGGCTCCTGGGAGACCCCCTGACATGAAGACATTTGCATTAGTTCTTCTGCATCAACATTATTGCCACAAATGAACATCTTTGCTGATACAGAATCCTTTAATCTAGCAGCGCTTGTAAAGACTGAGCTGCTCCCATTCTTTATATAAATGATACCGCAAGTATCTGCCAAATCACCTTTTACTGGGATTGACTCCATGTATGACATCCCCAGGGCAAGCTCCTGCATTGCATATATTTGGTTATGTGTTAGACAGGACAAGGCTCTCACTACTACAGGCACAGTGCTGGGATCAGTTTAGTGCAGCTCAGCAAAATCCCCCTTGCTCCAATCAATTCCAGCGGGATTCCGGAGACTTTTTCCTTTTTTTCCCTCCTCTTGACTAAACACTTTGATGGGTTACATAGCACTTGTTGATTATTGTGGAACTGTGTTAAAGTATTAATGATAAAAGGCTTCCTTCTACATTGTGTCATTCTGTCAAAAATATATATTTTTACAAACTTACCATTTAAAAGTGATATTCAAAAGTTCTAACAGTCTGAAAGGCATTTTTTTCTACATTGACTGAATATCAGGGATTATTAAGGTTGTTATAGACCAGATCCACTGTTATCCGCTAGCTACATATGAAAATTGGTCATTTAATTCAGAAAATAGGTAATTTAATTCAGTTATATATTATTTAAAATGTAATGACACATATTTGTAATTGTAGCTAGTGTAAGTACAAGTAAGTGTACAGTACCACTCAGACAAAGAGTAGGAGGGGCAACACTTAAGACATAGAAAGCCATGCAATAATCAAGAAGTAGGCCGCAATGGCGGTGTCTGTATTTCTTTAATACCAAATTGCCTTTCCTCACCTATTGAAAGAACAGCATAACTTTCTATCACAAATCCAAAATACAAGAGGTATATTCTTACTTAAAGTGAAACTGAACTCAACAAATTAAGATTTGCTAGCTTCTAGAAATGTAATTATGCCTAAGCTGCACCCTGAAGAATGTTCCCTTTGCTTTGAATTCCCCCTGAATAACAGTGCACTTCCTGGCATGTCTGTGCCTAGGTACTGCTGGTCTGTAGCCTCATAGCTGTATATCTGTAATGTCAGGTCTTCTAAGGAACTGCTACCTCTGGCTCATAGTCTCTTGAAATTTGGAGTAAGATTTGGTGATGTCACTACTGTGCTGCTTACTGTTCTCCTTGCTGGAGAGATGGAGAGAAAACTGTAGCTGAGGCCTGAAGTGCAAAGATCTTCCTGCTTCTGCTTCATTTCTTCTGGGTTTCTGTGTTTCCTCAGCCTCCCCTGCAGCTCCTTGTTAGCATATCAGTTATCAGGAGTGCAATTCTGAGATGAGAAAACAAAGACCTCCTCCTCTACCAAGATGGCCATCTCCACACAGAGACACAGTGCAAAATAAGGCATGGGATAAAGATCAGCTGCACTGAGCCAGTAGGCAATGCTGTTAACTACTCTTTTGTCCTCTGCGTGCCATTTTTTGGAACATATTCTACAGTTCAGTTTCTTTTTAAATATAATTGGCAGAGCCGTGCTAATCATGTGCTTTATTGAAAGCACAGTTACAACATACAATAGATAACCATGTATGTACATTTTACACAGCTATTTCATTTTTTAAATTTACATAGATGCAAGATATGTCTTGGTTTAGTAAGTGAGCTCCTTCAACATAAAAAGCCGAGCTGGTCTTTATCAGGAATAGTAGAAGAGTGTTGGATCCCAGGATGTGGTGCTTGCATTTACCCCACCGATAAAAGCCGCAAAGTACTACATTGTCAAGCAAGATCTTAGTCCATAAACTGGCAGAGATCAGAGCAGGTGGCAATGAGGTAGTATCAAATGACAGGAGCGTGTCAGGGCAGGTGGTGTTTAGAGGAAGGCAACGTATCAGGCAACATGTCAATAAAGGACACATACGGGAAAAAGTCAACAGGCTGGGGTCTTAACCAAGGTAGCCATCAGGATTCTAACTACACATAACAAATCTCACAAGAATCAGTATTGACCTTTTTTTTAGGCATTAACAAAGTGCACTAAACAGAATTTTTAAGTGTCACCTGGTGACCGCAAGCCTGCTGGTTCGTACCTCCACTACGCTACCCCATTGAGTTCAGCCATGGGTATGGGAACACATCTAAGAACAGCATGCTCTGCTATAAGAAAAATACAGTAATACCTTGGTTTACAAGTAACTTGGTTTGAGAGCGTTTTGCAAGACAAGCAAACATTTCTGAAAAATGTTGCCTTGATATACAAGCAATTGTCTTGGAATAAGAGCAAAATTTTGTAGAAAAGCACCACCGAATAAGGCTGTAGCAGTGCGAGCGATGAGTCTGTTTAACAACAATGCAATGTCACATTGGATAGATTCCTTGTTAAGGTTTCACGAAATGAAAAATATTCCATTGAGTCAAGAGATATCAGTGATTCCGTTAGTGACAGTGAAAGTCGTCCTACACAATAATCCTCCTCTCTCTTGTCCCCCTCACACCAGCCACGAAGGTACCGGTAATTGGTTTATTTTTCTTTATATTTTATACAGTATTATATTACAGTACAGTATTGTAATCATTGTTATATGAATATTTTTGTGTTGTGGAACGAATCATCTGAATTTCCATTATTTCCTATGGGGAAATTCGCTTTGATATACAAGCGCTTTGGATTACAAGCATGCTTCCGGAACGAATTATGCTCTTAAACCAAGGTATTACTGTATACTAATTTCGGAGCAGGTTACAGGAAGCAAGAAGCAATGCCTGCCCTCAGGAGGTGATTGGAAGTTATCCGTTCCTTGAGTTTTGATAGAAAAGGGTGGTAGTGGTGGTGGGGCAATAAGACTGGTTATTCTTTCCCAGTGTATGTAGTGTGAAAACGTAGCTCATTTGTTTTTGTTTTGTTGTATATATACAACTTCTTGACTCCATGTGCTGTACAGAAACTGCAAGAGGCAATACCAAGTCAAATTTTAGGTACTTACACGAGTTGCAATAAAAAAATTAATTTCAGGATGTATTATTTACTGCAGTGCTGCATTTATGAGTGTCTTTTATATGTACCTAATATGAACCTGTTGATGAGCAGCACAATGGCGTAGTGGTTAGCGCTTCTGCCTTGCAGCACTGGGGGTCCTTGGTTTGAATCCCAGCCAGGTCACCATCTGCAACAAGTTTGCACCCTGTTGCGTGGGTTTTCTCCAGGTACTCTGGTTTCCTCCCACACTCCAAAAAAAGACATGATGGAAGGTAAATTGGCCCTGTATGTATGGATGTAATATAGGGACCAAGAGGGCAGGGACTGATGTGAATATATACTATGTAAAAAGTGGTGTGTAAAATTGTCAGCGCTATATACTTGTAATAAATAACCTAAATTTAAACTTTATACCTAATTTTCTCCAGGCTTAAAGAGAGCTCCCATGTCTTTTAACAGCTGTTCGATCCATGTAATGGTGGCATTTATTTTACGTAGGCTTATGATAAAAACAACATAGTTTTCCAGGAACAGGAACTATTGCAGAAAAATCAAGCATGGTCAGTGTTCATATTAGTCCTGACACCATCTGCCTTTAATACGTCTCGGTGAAAGGATGGCACCACTTGTGGCAAACACCGTTCCTCCACATTATTAGCATGGAAGAAAATTGTGTTTGTCCTTAATTTGCTTGAAAGGACTGTGAGACTTTTAATTGGCCTATAACAATTTAGCTAAAGTAAGTTAGATTTTAATCAACACACTCATGAAATTGCAGTATTTTTAGCAATAAATTGCTAGTTAATAAACTTACTTTGGCTTTCTTTGTAAATGCCAACTAAAGACTTAAGTGTTACTTGCAAATTTAATTACTCATTTATTGCTCATGTAATTTTGAATTAATTACATGCCGAATAGATTTATATTCTATGTACTTAATAAAACTCTTTAAGTGCTCGTTTAGCAATCAATTGGTATTTAGGATGTTCTGCATTTACTGAAGAAAATGCCTTTCTTGGGTTCTGGATTTCCCTGCCATCTGTAGGATCTGGTTGAACAGTCTGTTTTGTGTCACTGCTATGCCCTCGACTTTTCAGGTGATCTTCACATCTTACGACTCTTACCCTAGTGATTATATTTGAAATGTTAATACGTCTTATTTTAATATTTGATGTGATATTTACCTCCTACAATCCTAAGTGTATTTTTCTCTTTGGTTATATAGGGGAATTCTTAATTCGGAAGCATTGCCAGCACCTGTTCTTTTTCATGGTAATAGGATTAAGGACATTCATGGTTACCTCCAAGGTGCCCCAAACACTGGATGCTGGTTATCAGATATCTTTGGCCTTGACAGCAGAATCTCGAAGTGCCGAATTATGTATCAGGAGCGAGGTCAGGAATTATGAGCCAGGGTCATACACGGGAGGGCAGAGAGTCGAGGTAACACATTAAAAGGAGGAGGCAGAGTCAATGGTCACAAGCTGGGTTAATACACAGGAGAGCAGGTTCGCAGGAACAGAACACAGGGCACACAGGAACAATCTGGCTACCACTAAGCAACTTGATCATGGCTTCTGACCCTTTACCAATGCGTGTTAACTCAGAACTTTTAGCACAGAATTGCGCACACATATGAGCGTGCGTCTTTGAGCCGGGACCGGTTTGCAGGTAAGTCTTATACAGTTATGCATAAAACATTCTGTTATTTATATATAGGACTGGCAGGATTGTTGTGTGCTACATAAACATTGCTTCTGTACAATCCACCTGGAGGAAGAGTCGTTGTGTTGCCTATAGCATCCAATCAGGAAACTTTGATTTTCTAACCTACCCTAAAAAAAAAAAAAAAAAAGTGAAATTTGATTGGCTGCTTTGGGCGACACAGACTCCTTTGCTTCATTCAGTAGCACTTTCAACAAACGTAAAACAGAGCTGGGTTTATTGGCATTGATATCTTTTTTTTTAATATTGCATGTGCACAGCAGAGTGCTTCCCTAGATAACTTCACTACAGTTGAAAATGCCCTGTAGTTAAACATACATTTTCAATGAATAAAAATCTCCACATTGCCAATCCTGTTTTTAGCTAATTCTCTGCTTAACTTTTAATATACATATTTTACCAAGCAATATTTCACAGAGATGACTGTCAATTTTCACTATAGCTTATCCCCCGGTATAATATCTTTCTGCAAGGAACGGGCCTTCAAAGCAGAGCGAGAAATATCACGCTCTTGCCCTTCTTCCTACGAAGATAAATGTGGAATAGCTGGGGAATAAAGAGACAGGTCAAAGCGAGAGGGAAGAGGTCGGCGGTGAAATGAAAAAGCTTCTCCGCTGGGCCTGCTCTGAAGTTCTACATAAAACAGAATTGTAGAATCTCCAGCGCTGCTCAAGTGCTCTCTGATTTCCCTTGCTATAAGGGGGTCGGGAAGGGAGTTTTACAAGCAGCAGATTATGGAGTTTGCAGCATCACTAAAGATAAAACTTTTAAACTCTAGTGATGTTTATCTAGGAAATTAAATACTTTGACAGGGATTTGTTTTAACTAACCATCTAGTGATATAAGGAGTTGAGTAGAGCAAGAGTATGGTAGAGTAAATCTGCTATTAATACCACAGGATGGTCAAGACCAGAACTGCACTGTGTAAATTCTTCTACACTTAAAGGCAATAGAGAAGCCATTTGAAGATAAATAGTTTGGGACCCTCTTAAATGTTCCTTATTTTTCCATAGGCGTGAGTTTCTTATCGTCATTGCAGTATGTCCACATGCAAACCTTTTTGTCTATGTGTTGCTCCAGATGTAGTCAATTGTGACGTAACCCGTAGGGCGGAGCCTCACAGACGGTTAGATGGATGTAAGCAGCCGGGACAATAGCCAGACTGCTATTGGCTATTTTCATTTGAAATAGCCAATAGCACACTGGCTATTGAAACATCAGCAACTGAGCAGAGGAGCGGACCTGAGAGAGAAAGTTGTTTCTTAGTATTGCTCCTCTGCTCAGTGGGTGGATCCAATAGCCAGCCTTCTATTGGCTTCTGCAATTGGAAATAAAGGGGGGCGCAGCGTGAGGGGGTGAGTGGTCGAGGCTGCGCCCTAGGCAGCAATGCGCCCTAGGAGGTTGCCTAGTTTGCCTAGTGGAAGCACCGGCCCTGGGTGACACGGAGAGAGTTGTCGGGCATACATTTTACTTGAAGTTTTATGTCAACTTTCCTTATGTGATTTGTTTTTTAAATAATGGAGTTTTTTAATCTTACGGTTTTACGCTGTGGGTTGTTTTAATATTTCATTGGATATGGTCGTGATGACATGGAGACGTCATTTTTTGTGTAACGACTGTGGAGAGACGGCCTTTGAATAAGATCGATCGGAGATCCTATAAAGCGATTTTAGATCTGTTTAGATCTACTTATAAAGTGAGCGGCCCACTGAGAGGGGGGGAGCACCTGGGCGATAATTGGAATTGGTGTATGGACTTTGTATAAAGAACTTTCACAGTGGAAAGATAAAGAGTGTGGTGCACTTGGGACAAATCTTGAGCACTTTATACATGTGATTCCACATTTGTGCACATCTGAACACGGAATATATGAACTTTCCAGAGGAATATTATTTAGGATTGATATTTGCAAGAAGAGCAATTGTGAACACTTTGATTGCATGTATTGTTTAGCACTTATTTATTGTAGAGTTTTGTTTATTTATTTATTGTTCTAGTTCCTGGGTAGGCAACCTTGGCTCTCCAGCTGTGCTGAAACTACAAATCCCATCATGCTTCTGCCTCTGGGAGTCATGCCTGTGGCTTGCAATGCCTTATGGGATTTGAAATTTTAGCACAGCTGGAGAGCCGAGGTTGCCTACCCCTGTTCTAGTTGAAGCGCAGCACAGTCATTATTATAATTTGATACATTTAGAGGGTAACATTTGTTATAGGGCTTGCAGCTACACAGGGTTTGGCGCGAGGTGCTATTTGTCATTTCTATGTATTGCTTGCCATGGGTGAACATCTGACTGCTGTTTTACACCAGCTTCTCATTGACATCAACACAGGGGCGGACTGACCATTCGGGCAGTCGGGCACGGACCGAGGGCCCACGGCCATCAGGGGGACCGTCACTGACCGTCCCCTCGCCGCTGCCTCTCTGCCATCTGCACCCGTCAGCCTGATCCAGCCAGCCCGGATTGCCTTGTATGCGATCTTGCAGCTTCTGAGAAGATACGCTATTAGCGTAGTGGGGAAGCCGGCTGCGTATTTTGCATCGCTCCCGCTACGCTAATAGCGTATCTTCTCAGAAGCTGCACACAGCGCACGCCAGTTTAAGTAGTAACCAGCATGCTCTGTTGCAGCTTCTGACAGCGTGGGAGGCAGGAGGCTGCGTTTGTCGGTGGATCCACGAATCAGGTGAGTATTTTTTAAAAAAAAAATGTTTTATTTTATGTTCCCAGTAGGGCTGCAACAACTAATCGTTTAAAAAGTTTTCAATCATCGATTATCGGCTTTCGATTAGTTGGCCATGTTCACGGCTCCACACACGCTGTACCTCCTCCCCACCTCACGCTCGCCGTTGCCAGACCTACCTGCATCCACACGCCTTCTCCCCGCCTCACGCTCGTTGCTGCCAGACCTGCCCGCATCCACGCTCCACAAGCCGCACCTCCTTCGCGCCTCACGCTCACTGCCCGCCCACATCCACGATCGGCGCGGGAAGAAGAAGAAGTAAGGAGGAGCAGGTGTGGGAGGATGACAGCTGCCGACAGACCCGATCTCAGAAGCAAGTTGCTGGAAGATTGCTCAGGTAAGCCTGCACTCCCCCCCTTTTTTTTAATGTATTGCTGGGATTTGTCGGCCTCGATAGCTGATAATACATTGTGCTGTATATTATACACAGCAATGTACCATCAGCTATAGATGATGACAAATCCTAGCAATACAATTATACACTGGGGGGAATTTATCAAAACTGGAGCAGACAAAATCTGGAGCTGTTGCCTATGGCAACCAATCGGCTTCTCTCTTTAGTTTGTTCAGTTAAGGTTTGAAAATGACAGAGAGAAGCTGATTGGTTGCCATGCACAGCTGCTCCAGATTTTGTCTGCTCCAGTTTTGATAAATTTCCCTCAATGTATGTATTCCTCTATAGCTGGTGGTATTCTGCATTGCTGTATAATGTATTGCTGGGATTTATAGTCCTCTATAGCTGGTGGTATTCTTCATTGCTGTACAATGTATTTCTGAGATTTATAGTCCTCTATAGCTGGTGGTATTATTCTACATTGTTGTTGTGCTGAGATTTGTAGTCCCTCTACAGCTTGGAGTTAGTGGCAGAACTACCAGGGTTGCAGCAGTCGTACACGCGCACAGCACTGACGAGGCATCCCTCCACTACCAGTGTGCTTTAATTTTCCTCAACCGATAAATTTCTCT
>NW_017306479.1:1704966-1735313 GCF_000935625.1 Nanorana parkeri | reverse complement strand
GACAAAATCTGGAGCCGTTGCCTATGGCAACCAATCGGCTTCTCTCTTTTGTTTGTTCAGTTAAGGTTTGAAAATGACAGAGAGAAGCTGATTGGTTGCCATGCACAGCTGCTCCAGATTTTGTCTGCTCCAGTTTTGATAAATATTCTACATTGCTGTTGTGCTGAGATTTGTAGTCCTCTATAGCTGGTGGTATTATTCTACATTGTTGTTGTGCTGAGATTTGTAGTCCCTCTACAGCTTGGAGTTAGTGGCAGAACTACCAGGGTTGCAGCAGTCGTACACGCGCACAGCACTGACGAGGCATCCCTCCACTACCAGTGTGCTATAATTTTCCTCAACCCATATATTTCTCTACCGCGTCTCTTCCAGGTGCGCATGTCATGAAAACAGCTGATTCGGATGACTCGGCCCCACTGGAAGTGACACAGTGGAGAAAATGTATAGGATCGAGAAAAATTATAGAACACTGACTTTGACACTGTCCGGCCCCTCCCACTAACCTCCCACAGCTCACAGCCCAAGAGCATGGACAGCCAGTTCCCCGGCAATTCATCTTAGTGAATTGGCCCACTATTTGAAAAATAATGTGGAGAAAAAATTTCTGTGACACAAGAATGTCTATGCAGGTGGGGCGTGTGGGAGGGACTTGTATATGGGCGGAGCACAAGGGGGCCCCATAATCTTGTATTGCCGGGAGCCCCATGTTTTGTCAGTCCGCCCCTGCATCAACAGTATTAGCGATATCCCTTATGGTGGCTTTCCTGTAGACAGAGGGCACACCCTTGCCACCTTCCCACTTATGTGGGCCATGAAGAGTGAATATGCAAACTGGTCGATTTAAATCCACGGGGCTTTTTTCCACCACTGCTTTCCTTTATATTGTAATTTCATAGTAACAAATGTAACCATTTAGAGTTTGTAGAAGAGCTTTAGTGTAGTACAGCACTAGATTAATCAGGGCTGGACAAATTTATATGGAATACAGGAGCCAGTCTGTCGAATCTAGGAGCCAGCAGGATTGTTTAGGAGCCAGCTTCATTGACAACAACTAGAGATAACCTAAATAGTTAGATGCCAGCTGTCATTTTTAAGTAGCATTGGCTACATGGCTCCTGTTATTTGTCCAGTCCTGAGTTAAATAGAACATTTTATAGAGGGCTATACATAAAACCAAAAAAGGGCAACTGAAGAAGAAAGAAGGACACAGGGATTTGGTTCAAAAAGTGGGATAGTCTCTCCAAATGAGGGGCTTTGGGAACTCTGCTCTGTTTGGGAGGACACTTGATCCTTGGTCCAGACCATATACAAGACTTTAATTTTCCAAGTTGAGGTACCACAGAGATTGTCCGTAGTGGGGCCATAGAGGTGGATGGCAAGGTGGGGGCTCAATCAAGTTTTGGCCTGTGGATTATTTTTTACATTACAGATTATTTAACCTTTTGTTTAAGATGTGGAGATGGAAGGTGGGTGATATTTGGTGGGTTTTCCTGAGCTGGTGTTTATTTGTTTTTTAAAGAACTTGTGGTATGGTATAAAAAGTTATAATGGTTACTACAGAAAGAATACTTGCCTAAGCGTTGATTAACCTTGTCATGGTTATTCTGGAATTTGTGGCCCTGGCACAGGCACACTGAAAAGGAAGAACAGGAATAAAGGAAGGTTAACTTTACTGATTCAATAGGCATTGACTAAAAACAGAAAATAAAAATGCAGTTTGTAGGGTTTAGAGGCAACAGATAGTTCACAATATTGTACATAAAAAGAGTTAACACTTTTAAAGAAAAGGTAGTCCCTTCTCCTGTAAGTCCTTGTAAAGTGTGTAGCCAATGGCAACTGTAAATCAATAGTTCAGTCCCAGATACAGTGTACCATTTAATATACAATCTTTGTTAGGCCTGAGGTCAACTGTGCCTCAAGTAATTCTCCATTGTTTTACTGGAGTTAGCTATGGACTCTGGAATTTGTAGAGCTGACACAAAGAAGAATACTCAAGAATACACAAAGAAGAATTTATGAGCCAACCTACATACAGCACTGCCAGCATTGTTCAGTCAGAAGTGTCAATAAGGGTGTAGGTTCAACTTTGGTGGTAACCTTAAAGGAGAATTATGAGGCGAGTGATTTTCACTCAGCCTCATAATCTGAGCCGACCTGTGACAATGAAACTGTCACAGGTTGGCTCAGTAGATCGGGAAGTGAGCGAACATATACCATCGCTCGCTCACTTCTCGATCTATCCGTGCAGAGAGCCGTGACTGTCACTCACGGCTCCCTGCAGGGATTCCCACCTCCCCTGTCCGATCCTCCAGGGCTGACTGGCGGAAAGGACAGGGGAGGGGGCGGGTACAGCTGGCTCTGCCTCTAGCTAGGCAGAGCCAGCTGTCACTCACGCAACTGGGTGGATCCAAACAGCATTGTCGGGATCCGTTCCGGCTGCAGCGTCTCAGTATACTGCGAACTGTAGCTAGCGGTATACTGAGCTTTTGGTGATGGGAGGACTCTAGTTTGTGTCCTCCCGTTACCATTAGGAGAACTGTGGGGAAAAGCACTGACCCCATAGTTCTCCTTTAACTAATTATGGTTTTCTCTAAGGCCCTAGTTTTATAAATACTACCACTTTTACACAACCAATTCTGAGTCCACTAAGTAGACCCAAAAACGCTGACAGGATTGAATCAGCAAACTACCTTTGGACGGACCTGTGTCTTTATTCAACCTTACCTACTATGTGCAGCAACAATATAACACCAAAGACTATCCCATCTCATGGGTTAAGGTGCAGCCAATCAAGCAAACCCTCTGAACTTCAACCCCTCAATAATCAAGGCTTCTAAAAGCGGGTCATGTTTAAAGGACAACTATTACTAAAAATGTAATGCCCATTTATTTTGTAAAATGTATTTACAGCCAGTGGTTTTCAAGACATTATCTTTGCTCAGTTCGTTTTTTTCGTTTCTGGCTAGCTTTAAATGTGTGTTGGGGATTCACTTTGTACTGTTTTGTATACTACCTTCCCCATGTGCATCTTTCCCTTATTGCTAGTTTAAAAAAGATCAGAAAAGAAAGAGCTGCCTCCAGGTGCTATATTTGTCCTATAATTGGGAACTTGTTTAGAATTAGGGTGCAAACTTATCAGAGGTGCAGTGTGGCTTCTACGTGTATTTGCAAATCTATGCAACTAAAACCTGTGTTTTTAACCTAAGCAGCTGAAACAAATTAATTACATTTTTTGCTGGCTAGCTTGAAAGTGTGCAGGGAACCCCCTTTGAACTGTCAGCACTTCTGCCTAGCAGCACTGGGATAGTCGGTTTGAATCTCAGCTAGGACACTATATACATGGAGTTTGCATGTTCTCCCAGTGCTTACGTGGGTTTCCTCCAGATACTCCTGCCTCCTCCCACACCCCCCAAAGACATACTGGTAGGTTATTTGGCCCCTGTCTAAAACTAGCTCTAGTATAATATTCTACTGAGCGTGCCCAAGATGGCTGCCTCACTTTCTATCTGCCCCAAGGCTAAGCGCTTTGAGTCTTAGGGAGAAAAGCACTAGAAAATATAGATTAAAAAAATATGCAAAATCATTTGAAGTTTTCCCTACTGAAAGCCCATGCAGAGCAGAAGGGGAATATGCAAATACTCCAGTGAGTTAGAATAGAGCAGCCTCCGGCAGTCCCCTATCTCGTCCACGGCAACAAATTTTCCCTAAATTTGTTACTGGGACCAGTGATTGTATTACTACCATGTACCAGACAGCTTGCCAGAAGCCAATTCAATAAAAACGAATACAGTAAAAGATAAAACATTAACATTGTGATGAAATATTTATAACTAACGCCTATCCAGGGACATTCTACTGCATTATCTAGTGGCCTGCAGTTTAGCTCTAAGTAGTTGCAGAATGCATGGATATATGCATCTCAAAGCACATTCAACCTTCTGTGGCTTAGATGTATCAAATAAACACCATGCAATTTTAAGTGGAACTATATTTTTAAAACATTTCTAGGAATTTAGCTTAACACAAATAATCTTATTGGCATGGGGTAATGTTTTTAAAAATGTATTTGTATGTATACTCATTTTTATATGTACAAGAGAATAGCCATATTTGTTCATTACATATGCATGCTAAGCTGGTTGTGCCTTGCTGATACTCTTACCTCACACCAGAGCATCTATTATAGATTAGGGTATGTCTGAATACAACAAAATATCTGTAGTTGCTATTGGCAATAAACATTCACTATGCTCATTGGTAGCCAAAGATCATTTGATCTAGGTCAGTGGTTCTCAACCTGTGAAACCTCAGGGCCCACATTTGTCCTTGGTCATTACGTTGCGAGCCAAGTCGTCCCGCACTGGAATGCACGGCATTGCGGTACCAGTCATTCCAGTATGGATGATCAAACTGTGGGCAGGAGGTGCATTTGGGGTGCCATTCAAATGAATAGCAATGCAATACACTTCCCACACCAGAACGTGCAGTAGGCGAGATTGTGTGATATAGTACGTTATTCGCATGAGAATATGCAATTAACGCACTGTACTAGTGTAAACGGGCCCTCACAGACACACACAACCACAGACACAATCTCTCACACTCACAGACACACACACACACACACATATACACACTCCAAATTATTTTTTCTATTTTTTTTTTTTTTTAATTCATTCAGTCTCTCTACCTTCCAGTAGTGAACCACTGTGCTGTGATGGAGCTCCATGCTGTGCATTGCTTGTACAGCTCCCTTGCGCGCCCTGTAGAGGTGCTGGGAGACAAAATGTGACCTTACTTCAGTTCAGGCACCTCTACAGGGCTCGCAAGGGAGCACGTATGTATGGAGCTCCCTCACAGCCATACCGTCAGCCCACCCTACCTCAAACTGACACTCAGCGCCGTGCAGCATATTTTGAATGGCAGCTTGGTGCAAGTACTGACAGTGCTGCACTAGGCAGAAGGTGAGGAACCTCTCACCTAGTACATTGGAAGTTATGCAGGAACCCACAAAACACAGGATAGCGATCCTCTTTTTGGTCGTGAGCTACCAGTTGGGAACCACAGATCTAGATTGCCCTTTTGTCATAGGGATCAGTTTTTTACTCAAACAAATGTGATCTGGCAATATTGATGTGTGCCCTACTCATGTAGACATGTGACTGCTACAGGCCAACTTAAGCATAATTAAAGTCCGCTCCCCTTCATCTTTGACCAGTCTTCTTTCAGGTGGTCATCTTCAGCCATATTGATTGGCAAGCCTGGGATAATGTAACTCTTGCACGTGAGCATAGGATTTAATTTATCCCAGCACCAAGGCATGCTGAGATTGTACGCTGAGTATGGCTAGCTGAGTCAACCATCCTTTAGCAAAACCTAGATTTACAGATTTACAGATCTTAGGCAACTTTATAGCTATGCTCTGGCTTAGTCTCTCTCTCTCTCTCTCTCTCTCTCTCTCTCTCTCCACACAGTACCCTGTTATAATGTGCTGGTTGACAGAGGTAAACTAAACCAGTACAAGTGCGAGATATTATAAGGAAATGGCTTACTCTTTCATACAGTTTTTCCTGTTATTTCTTCCATAGTAAGGGTGCCCATCAAGTAAAGGTGCAGAGCTGTGAGTAATGATGCCAAGATCCAAAAAAGTCCTCTTGTGCATCTAAAGTAATCTATACACTGTAAACTTTACAGGGGATTACCTTTGTTGTAAACTGCTACCACTCAAACCTGGGGTGCTATGGCTACAGTTGCACTACTGCTGGGAGGGTATTACATTTTCCCCATTACGGGGTATTTGTGATGGCTCCAACAGAGGAACGGAGCAGTGGAGGCACACAAGGAAGGTATGTATAAGTCTGCCAGGGGATGGGCTTTTAAGAGACTTTGTCACTTTAACAACAACGATAACATTTATTTTTTCATTTAATCATAATTTATTTGCTCAATAATCAAAACATAAAAATGCTAAATCAAATTGATATTTATTTTTGCTTTTGCCGTAAAATGATTATATTATGCAGTGTTTTGCAAGATGTGAAATACATTGGTTTCATACTATATTTCGTGCTCTGTATCACACATACAAGTGTTAAAAAATATAATTCAAATTAACAGCTCGTTATACTCCTAGGATATTATGCTAATTAATTTGTTGTACATTCAACTATTTACAGGTCAGTTATTCCTCTTACAAAACAACATTTCATTGTGACTAACTGCATGTGATGTAAATTATCATCAAATGTTTCAGTTCCAATCAAGAATTTAAATAGACACTTGGGACCCATGAGAAATAATGTGTTGGTGCCATTAATCATACCAGGGTGGTGGAGGCTTGGCATGTAATAAATGTGAACTAAACTGGGGTCAGACAATGCAGCCTGTTACCCCAGAGGTGTTCTAAAGGAAAGATAAGCAAAATATTCCATTCATTTCTATAATGATTTTACTATAAATTATTAAAGTGCCACTATACATAAATTACAAGATGACATATGGAAAAACAAGTGCATAGGAAATTAAAAGGATCTGCCGAAACCTTAAGGATGAGAATCCTAAGACTACCCATAAAACATAAGACACAGCGATGCAGATTTGTAGAGCATACAGAGCTTTGTACAATAGATTGTCATATAAACACATTAAACTGCATTACTACACTTGCAACAACAGACTTGAGTATGTCCATGATACTTTCTTTATTTCGTCTAAGGTCCAGTGTTGCTTGGTCCTTAGATGAAGGGGGTATTCCGAACATTTGTCCTGAAAATGTAACTGCAAAAAAAGTCCAAAAATACACAAAAACCTGTATAATGGACTCTACAAAGCATATTCCACCATTGATCTAATTCAATATCAAGGCTGCTGCTTGTACCATATAAAAGGGAAATTGTATTTTGAACAAAAACCATGGTAATTACATAAATACAAAAACACACATGAATGGATATCCTCCCTCTAAAGCAACTCCCCTCTATTTCTGTCCCACTCCAGATCTCCCCACTTGCACGATCCCACATATACTGTGATGCATACAGGTATACAATCAACTTACATTTCATTTTTAGTATCCTTGTTCCACACTTAGGGGGAATGTATGCAGATCAGTGTGCCCATTATGCAACATTTTAGTATGCAAGATAGAGTCACATGTAGAGTTCAAACAATCATAGTTTGGTAGAACAGGCAAAACATTTTCCTGTTGAGTTATCCATCCATTCAAGGGTCATGCATTTGGACAACAAAAAAGGTTTCATGGACAGCAGTCAACTGTGTCATATACAGACAAGAACTTTCTAAACCAAGAAAACTATTAAAGTGTACCCCTGACAGGTTTCACTGCTATCTGGGGCTCCGTTAGAGAGATTTCGTCTCACTTTCTGTTCTCAGGGAATCAGACAATAATAAAAAAGCTGCCAGAAGTTCTAGCATTCCCCTACTCAGGTAAGAGTAGAAACTGCCCAAGTGCACTCAAGTAGGTACAAATGATCCAGTAGAAGAGGAGCTCACAGGTTGTCAGGTACGTGGCTGGAGACAGTAGACAAGGGGATACCTGTGCATCTCCTCTGGAGATGGAGACAGAGGATGTGGGGATGAAGATTGGCACAGACACCTGTGCTGGCTGCTGGATGAGGTCTTGTGCAGAAGCCACGGATGCTCTAGGTAGAGGAGGTAGCAGGCGAGCCTGCAGGGATCGCAACAAAACAATGAATTGATCACTGGCACTCCAAAGTTAACAGATGGTCAAACCTTCTTTAATGACATCTTAGAGTTCTCACAGTGTGTAATGATGTTGCAGGGATCGTGTGACTTAGAGCACTTCAAGAATATTTAGCTAGGAAGCGTTTTGCTGAGGGTGACCAGATGAGCAGACACCGGAAAGCAGAGTAGGAAGGAACCAGACGGATGGCTGGAAGCAGAGTCAGAACCATAGCCAAGATCATACACAGGAGGGCAGAGTAGAAGTGGTAGCAGAGCAGCAGGCAGAAGCAAGGTCAGGATCATAAGCCAGGGTCATTCGCATATAAGAAAGGTCATGAGGTGCCAGGTCAGGATATAAGACGTGAGGTCCAGGGGTCACGAGCTGGGCTCATACACAAGGAAGCAGGAGTGCATGGTAAATGCAGGAACACAAGGATAGCTGATGACCACACAGCTACTGGCTCCATGCTCAGACATTGTTTAAATAGGGAATGCGTGCCCGCTCACGAATGTGCGCTGTTACGCAAACGTGCGCAAGCCAAAACGTCATCTGTGAGTGGCTGTTCCCATGCATGTGCATTTCTGCGCTGATGCGCATTTCCGCTCTAATGCATGTTTCTGTTTTCATTTTCGGCACAGACTGGATTCCTGGTAAGTCTCTTACACAGGTCTTGTATTGAAGCAACATAAAAAAATGTGTTGGTCAATGTTTTGACTAGGCACCTATTGCCTTGAGTAAGACAAGCAGTGTCTTGTCAAAACATTGACTATTGGAAGTGGGTGGTATATATTAGGCAGCAAGTGAACATTTTGTCACTGAAGTTGATGTTTTGGAAGCAGAAACAATGGCTAAGCATAAGGATTTGACTGCTTTGACTAGGGCCAAATTATGATGGCCAGACAACTGGGTCAGAGCAACTCCAAAACTTCAGGTCTTGTGGGATGTCCCTGGTCTCCAATGGTCAGGACCTACCAAAAATGGTCCAAGAAAGGAAAACCGGCAACAGGATCATGGGTGTATGTGGCGAGCGAAAGTCGGCCCATATAGTCCGATCCAATAGAAGAACTACTGTAGCTCAACTGCTGAAAAAGTTAATGCTGGTTATGTCAGCATTAGCACTTAGGTCATTGAAACATATTAGTTACCTTTTTTATGCTGGCTAGCTTCAACTTGTGCAGAGGACCTCCTTTGTACTGTTAGCACTTCTGCCTTGTAGCACTGGAGTCCATGGCTGGAACACTATCTACATGGAGTTTGCATATTCTCTCCCTGCTTGCTTGGGTGGTGTACTGTAAATATTAGGGATGTCCCAATACCCCCTTTTTAAGACCAAGTACAAGTACTTCCCCTCATGTACTTGCCGATACCAATTACCAATACTTTTTCTTAAAGGGACAGTTGACATTTAAAAAAAAAAAACAATAGACTAATGATTTTAGGCCAATTTGTTTATGATTATGACGAACTTTAATTTAAGACTGTTTTAGAACAATACAATATTTTACCTATTCATGTTTTCAACCGCGATCGTGTGGGACCGCCCAGGCGGTATTGCGGCGGGAAACCACGCAATCTGCCTGGTGCGAATGGAGTGCCATTAGAAAATAATGGCACTGCCATTGCAATTGGCGGTGGTGTGCGATTCAGTACCGCCCAGCTATCTGCTTGGTTTTGTGCACGATGACCGGGCGGTCACGGATTGCACACCACCGCCGATCGTGCTGGCAGTGCCATTATTTTCTAATGGCACCCCAGTCGTGCCAGGCAGATTGTGCGGTTTCCCGCACAATAAAATACCTGAACAATGCCTGCATCCAATCAGATTGTTCAGGTATTTTGACAGCCAGCGGGGCCGACTAGCAGGATATAGAAGCTTGGCCCAGTGGGAGTTTCCTCCATCCACACAGATTAGCGTAGATGGAGGAATCTGTTGCACTTTTTCCATCTGACCATAGAAAATCTGCAGAATATCTATAGGGGTATGGCCAACATCTATAGGGGTATCTATAGGGGTATGGCCAACAAACATGGCCAAGGGGTATCTATAGGGGTATGGCCAACAAACAGTGGAGCTCCAAACACAGTCTGAGCACTGTAGCTATACATGGTATAAGTAGCTTCACATTGTACAAATAATTTTTTAGGACTTTTGCATAAGAAGGATTTCCGTGCAATTAATTCAATCAACCAGTAAATTGCCTTTTTTATCCAGAAAACAGTGTCACCAGATTCTAAAGAGCTCCTCACTTGTGGAATGGATGGGTCTGCTTCCTGAATCTGTGCTGTGCAGTTTATCTCTGTCTGTGTAATTGATTTCCGAATTTAAATCATCCAAGGCAGATTTAAATTGGATTATCGGATACTTAGTTCCTATGCTCATCCTCTCCATGTGGTGGTCATAATGTGGTATTTACCTGATATTACTTTTGATCTGGAAAGAAAATATGCTAATAACATTTGTTTTTGCTCCATTCACATAGAACAAATGTACATGCAATTTGGCTTAGTGAATGGCTCTGTGAATTGTTAAAATAAATACACCCCACAGTATGTGAGGCTAGCATGTAGTTGTAGGTACTGGAATTTACAGTATATCAGCTTCTCTTTCATTTCATTTTCACAAGGAATACTTGCTATGATGATCATACACTATGCAATATGATTGTACAATTTTCTTTGAAACTACCACCAACTACTGTATGTAGTACAAGGGCTTCCCTAATTTGATACTTATAGAATGTATTGTTTGGCCTCATTTTATATAACAATGTTGGTAAAGCTAAAGGCAATTGCAGAGAAGCTGTGGAATCAGATTGCATAGTTTATGGCCAGCTTTATTTGGCTATAGTTTTGGTATCAGTAGCTTATTATTTAAACACACCGTCATGTTATATTTTTCATGCAATTGCATTAATCAAATGAACTCTCAGCAGATTTAAAAAGAACTCCAAGGACTATTTCAAGTGATATTAAAGTCAAAAGGTTTTTAAGCTATTTCAAAAGGTTAATTGATTCACTTACAATGGATGCTGCTTCTTGATGATTATTAGTGGTCTATTCACAAAGCTGCCGAGGGCAGCCGAGTGAATGACCGATCTGAAGTGAAGTGAGCTGAACACTCTTCGTCTATTCACTTCAGGCTGGTACGGCTGATTTCAGCCGTACATCGGCTGAAATCAGCTGTACATCGGCTTGCCTCGAGTGTCTTCGGGCTGAGCCGTACCTCCGGCATGCTTCTCACTGCTGTTCGGGCTATTTTTTAAGATGCCGAACAGCAGTGAGTGAATAGCCGAATGCCGCTGAGCGGCATTCGGCTCGGCTGTTCTGCTCGGTCCCTCAGAGGGACCGAGCAGAACAGTAAAAGAGTGAAAAAAGTAAAAAAAAGTAAATAGAAAACGATTGTGCGGCGCTAGCAGTGACAGCTAGCTCCACCCAATAGTTTCCTATTGAAAAGCATTGGAAAAGCATTGGGACATGGATCGGCCGAAGCTACGGCCAGATCCTTCGGCAGCTCCGTGAATAGACACCTTAGTTTAAGCTTCCGGCAGCATCAGCTGAGCTCTGGCCCTGTCATCCTGTTTCAAGGTGGCTCCTTTCCCTTGAAGGGTCTTATGGAGGCACCCTTGTGTGTGCTAGTAAGCTGTGTGTGTCTCCACACAGGCACAGCAAGACAAGACAATCCCCTGATTGCCACTCCTCCCTCTCCCTCTCCTTACTCCATCTTCCCTTCTCCAAGCTAGTAGATGGACAGCTGCCGGAGACTTTTCTCTTCTTTGTGATCTTCTACTGGGCAGGAAGTTCAGGGAAGCCGAGCTGGGGAGTTGGATTCCGCTGTTCGGAAACATGATGACAGTAAGTGTTTGGGCAAAAATTAAAATAAATACTTTGCTGGAAAATTTATATTTGTTCTATCTCGATTCATTGTTGAAAAAAATAGTTTAATAAAACTTGAATGAAAATAAAATGGGACTTTTGAGGTGGAGGCAAATAAGTCTACACACAACTAACAACTGATACCAATAAAATCAATATTAATTATCATATGTAAAAAAAATAAATGAAAAAAACTGATTAAAATGCTGTTGTATATCACAAGCTCCCTATTTATATCCCATCATATGTCCTTGTAATCATTTCATAATCAGAGTAATATATTATACCCATATCAATCAAATATTGGTGTGCAACTTTCTTCAATGATGGGATATTCCAAATGATACTTGTTTCGTAAACATTGTTCACTTCTTCATGAGCTATTGAGATTATGTGCTATGTGTGTGTACATTGCTGTATTTACAGTGACTAAAAATTAATTCCCCTTCGGGTCCTTGGACTGCATGGAATCATCCCAAAACATCAACAGCACCCATTTCATAAATGAGATGTGAGAGTGAGTGTAAAGGATGACAACCGTCAAGGGATGGAAATCTCAGCACGTGCCTATGAAAAGTGCCAAATACCGCAAAGACTTTGTGGCTCACTTCATGACATCCAAACACATAATCCCAAGAACCTCCTTGTTTACCTCTTTCTGTATACTAAAGATTATGGAGGGAGTTTAGACATTCTTCTGAAAAAAACGATTGAACTATTGTGCAGTCCAAATGGCTTCAACAAGTACCCCTTAACCTAAGCAAAGGGCAAAGTTTATTTCCAGTGATAGGTGAAGCAACTCTCTGTGGAAAGACTAGACTGGATATCATAAAGAGAACATATAGTGGTTTTGTACATATCTTATTTATTTATTATGACAAGGACTTAAAAGTAATATAAAAGAATAGTCAGTGAAATATATGCTATTGTATATATTAATATTTTGAATGGTCCGTTTCGACCAGCAGGTAGAACTTTGTTTACCAGTTTCTTATTTTTTCTCTATTGTAAAAATCCTGTTTACAGAGCTCAATAGCTCAAGCTTAAATTTACACACACAAGTAAATAAGTTAGAGAAGTGGCTCCTACCTCTCTCTAATGTAACCAACATTTCCCAGCACTGTAGAGAAAAGAGAACCTATAAACCTTTTGAAACATATGATACAAGCAGGGGTCTCAGTTGTATACATGTATGAGGAAGTCGCATGCTGCATAAAACTGCCTCTTTTATACAGTGCTACTTTCATCCATAGAAGTGTCAGAGCACAATGCAAACCAGACAAGGAAAAGGTGCTAGTTAAATCATTTATTAAGAACAGTGTCCACAGGAGCACGCAGAATCATAAACAGGAACAAGCCAAGGTCAGGAGCCGAAGTGGGTAGTCGTTCAAGCCAGGTCAGGAACACGGAGAACAGCGTCATCACAAGCCAGGAGCAGGAGCCAGAGGAGACCGTCAGCCAGGATCGGGTCATACACAGAATAAGGATACTCAGAGCAGCCGGAATGCACTAGCAGGAAGACCACGCAAGGGCAAGGTCAGACTGGACTGAGTGATTTATATATAGTGAGTAGGGTGACATCATCACACAGAGGCAGGAAACTCCCATCTGACTCCCTCAGATGATGCTCTCCTGTCTGGCCATAAGGGAGCCTGGGAGTAGTGAGCAACATTCCAGAGTCTGCTCAGGCAAAGAAGGAAACACATGTGAGTAAAATGGCAGCCAAGCCAGAATGCTGCAAACCAGTACAGTCAGGGTGGAACCCTGACAAAAAGTACCAAAACTGGAATATATAAAGCATACCTAAAGAGAAAGGTTTACCTGGAGTTGATAGTGAGAAAATACCTTATTTAGAAATGATGAAGCAGAGTCCACAAATATGTGCTCTATTCTCCAAAAGTAGGTTTACACAATAAGATTTTAGGTAAGTATATGTTATTATTGGACAAAAATATGTATCATTTTCTACACCATCAGATTGCAAACTTCTTTGGGTAACTAGAAAACCCCCCTCCCCTGCCAGTGTGAGGACAGAGGATGAAGAGAGTTTTTTGGGTCCCTGGTCCCACTTTTCACTTAGCACGATGCAACTTTATGTGTATCAATACTCTTCCCCAGGGCCATGAAAGAACTCCTTCTCTCCCATCCTCGCCCCCTTCATTGATAAACACTCAAACTTGGAGTGCCTGCTCCCAGGTTTGGCACAGTCATGCTTGAACTTGTAAGAAAACCTTCTACAACAGTGTTTTTCATTGTAGGCCAAGAGCAACTGCCTCATCACAGGGCTGCTAAGCAGTTTCACCCTTTTTTTTTCTTACCATTCTAAGCCTAAGGGCCCTGTCGTCTGACCACCCTTTTACCCAGGGAAAAAGAACCCTGCATCACTTATCAAATCCAAATATCTTATCAGGTTAACTTATTACTTTGCTTTCCTTTTTGACAATCCCACTAAAAAAATGCAACAAAACTCTTTATCCCCTCCATAACCCCCTTATAGCCCTTCTCTGTACCTCTTTTTGGCAGCTTGGCTTGTCCTGCTTCCCTTGTTAGATTAAACATGTCTACATATTTTCCCTCCCCAGATCTGACCACTTTAACCTGTCTGACCAGCTTGTTGATCTGCTTGTCCCACTTCTTATCTATCTTTCTAACACCTTTGTCCCAGATTTGAGGGTTCTCTCTTTTTGCTATATTTGATGTGCACAGATGAGTCTTCATCTACCTTTGTTACATAGTTACATAGTATTTGAGGTTGAATAAAGACATATGTCCATCAAGTCCAACCCATTGTGTGTGTGTGTGGGTGTAAAGATCCTCGCGTCATCTCGTTTTTAGGAGTACTTGTACCCCTGTATATTACCGTTTCTCAGGAAATCGTCCAAAAGCCTCTTGAATGATTCCAGACTATTAGCTGAAATCACTGCTTGCGGCAGTGAGTTCCAGACCCTAACCGCGCGAACTGAGAAGAATCCCCTACGCCCCTTGTGTTTGAATTTTTTTTCTACCAGTTTTAGGTGGTGTCCTCTAGTCTTTGTTACGGAATTTATCGTGAAGAGTTTATTGCTAATGTTGCTATGACTATGGAACATTTTGTATGTGAAAATCATGTCCCCCTTAATCTCCTTAGTTCTAGCGTGAACATATTTAAATTTAGTAACCGTGTCTCATAGCTCTGGTCCTCCATCCCTTTGATGAGTTTGGTCGCCCTTCGCTGGACTTTCTCCAGTTCAAGGACATCCCCTCTGTGTACCGGTGCCCAAAACTGCACCGCATACTCCAGGTGAGGCCGAACCAGTGATGTGTAGAGTGGCAATATTATAGACTTATCCCTGCAAGACATTCCCTTCTTGATGCAGGACAGAACTCTACTAGCTTTGCTTACCGCAACCTGGCATTGTAATCTATTATTGAGTTTATGGTCTACAGTGACCCCCAAATCTTTCTCCATTTGTTGAGTCTGGAATTCTCATGTGGAAGAACAGAGCCTCTATGTAAGATTTTCAATGTTACCTAGCAAGGTTTGGTTCACCGGACGTACGCCAAAACCAGTGAGAAAACTGCAAACCAATAAACATTTTTTTTCAAGGCCAACTTGCAAGCTTTTATTTAAAAAAGGGCATTAAAGAGACATAGAGATTGCAGGACTGGGGAGGTGAAACAGAGATGGCATGACTGGGGAGGGGGGACATTCACCCTACAGGACTGGAGAAGGGGAGGATAATTAAGAGCTATCAAGATTGGAGGTGGTGGGAAGTACAGATACCGCAGGAGTATGGAGAGAGAATAGAGCCCAAAGGAATGGTGAGGGAGATAGAGCCCAAAGGGCTGGGGAGGGTGGAAAAAGGAACAGGGGATAGAGCCCAAAGGACTTTGTGCATGTGCAATGTGATTGTAGCTTGATCGCTGCATCTGATTGACAAGGATAATAACCACTCAAAATCTGAGAACAGGCTCAGTTTACACCTGCAAGCTTCCTGATTACCTGCAGTGTCATGAAGGATATTGCAGGGGATTAAAGCAGGGGTGTCTCTACTGCAAGGCAAACTAGGCATTTGCCTAGGGCGGCACTTTCCAGGGGGGCGCCAAAAAAATACAATTATATTATAAATTATTCATAAATTACTGCCAGTACCCCTGGACCTGGTGCTTCTTTGACTGGGGGATCAACGTGTCCACCTATGCCGCCTACTCCTACATGTATGCTGCAGCTCCTTCCTCTTCCTGGTCAATGTGCTGTGCAATGTATTGGTGTGTGTGACCTTCGTCCAGATGCACTGGTAGTTCGGACCTCCATGGGAAACCGGCACCCGAATTTCTGACTTCAGACAGCGGAGGAGTTTCCGCAGGATCCCCAGGGGTTAGATACAGATGGTCATCGTGCTCATCGGCACCTCTGTGGTGGTGAGTCCGAGGAAGTGCAGCCTCCGTGCTGGGTTATGTCTCTAGAGCGGGGCGGGCTACAGAGCCCAGGGGCCAAGGCAGAAGATGAGTGACTGCAGAATTAGAGGGCACAGCATATTAAGGCAGAAGATCGGTTTTGCAGCTGCAGAACTAGAGAGCCGATCAAGCCAGGAATGGAGAAGGTGGCTATTGCAAATGTAGAACTAGAGCGTCTCGCTACGTTGATAGCGCAACCTGTCAGAATCTAGATGCACCGTGCGCGTCGTATCCCGCGACTGACAGGTTATGCAAAATGTCTTAAACAGGAAGGGGTGGGACTAGTTTAGATTAGGGATGGGAGGGGGGGTGCTTGGGTTTAGACTTGCCTAGGGCAGCACAAAACCAAGATACACCACTGGATTAAAGAGCATTGGTCGCAAGCTGTAGGTTACCAGCTTGCCTCTCCGGAGTGATGTTCCAGCCTTAGCATAGAATGGGACATGGCTCCACCTAAGGAGTTTGTCGCTTCCCCCCTGCAGTACACAAGTACAGAGAGATGTGGCCAGTTACAGAGAAGGTACCTTTGAGTATTAGGCAATAGCGGTGAAACAAAGCCGGCAGGCAACCAATCAGCGGTGGGGAAAGGATGTGTAGTATACGCACAAATAGGTTCTACTCTCTGGATAGTCCTGCATTATCTGGGACAGTTGGGAGGTATGCACCAGGTATTTTTTTAATGAAAACTGTATATTAAAAAAGAATGAAACAACTTATGGAATTATATTAACATGTGAAAGCTTATATGATATTTTGGTGATTGGGTTTAGATCTACTTAAAGAGGAACTACACCCTTCTTTTCTTTACAGCCAAGGAAGGTGCCATCCTAGCCTCTACGTGGCTTACAGTTGCCATTAAAAGAGACTTAAAAGTTGGGTTGAGAGCTGAAATAAGCACTAGAAACATGCCTTAAAAGTAACTTTTTTTTGTAAACAGTTAAATTGGTGGGCCTGGATCCACTTTAAATGAGAACGGTGGGCAGCAAGACTCACCTTATGTCCTTTATGAATAGTTTCCACTCTGATTGAGGAAAGCATCCTGAAAAAAAGAAAAAACTGTTTTAGAAATTGGATTAAAAAAAACTACAGAGAATACCTGGCTTTTCTAATATTTGATTGTTCTCCCAGCTGTTTACTAATGTACTGGCCGCGCTGTCGAAAGTGATGCTCAGACCAGTCACATCACTTGCAAATATTTGACCGTGTACGGGCAGCTACGGCTGAGTGACAGCAAAAGGCCGTGCCTGATGCCTTTCTGAATGAAACCCTAGAGGATAAATTATTCCCCAACATACAGTAATACAAGGTCTATAAAGCCTTCTGATAGCCATGGATTAGAGCATAAATATAAACCTGTCAGAATGAAAATATTCTTGGATTTTATTACACACCTGCTTAGGCATTTTCTGTGTGCCTCTCTCCTCTGCCACTTACTTATTAAGCGATTGGCTTCTCAAGTGACTGAGCTGTATTTGGACAGCATGTAAGGTCAAAGAGTCCCAGCACTAATCAATGTGGAGCCTTGTACCTTAAGGATTAAGCAGGATCTCGCACTGCATATACTTATCTGTGTTTTCATTACAAACTACCCTTGCAGTAACTCCATGCAGCCTGAGAGAGGCTCTTTAGGACTTCTGAAGGCAGCCAAGCACTTCAGATCTTTCGGCACAGAGCTGAAACAACAGTCTGTCACACAGATATTTAATTTGAAAGTGAGTTTAGCAATTACAGCTTAGGTGTGAAGCTGTGTTAGAAGCATTCCAAATGACTGTTGTATATTGCTTTATAGGTAGGCAGTGCAATGCTATCAAAGCTCAACCTTGGCTTCTGGCCTAGGGCAGGAAAGGGTCAATTCTTGACACTTATAACTTATCCATAAATAAGCACGGACTAGAAGCTAATGACATCACTAAAAAGGATGGACCAGGTGTCCAGGTGTCCAGTACTAACCAGGTGTCCAGTACTAACCTGAACACGATGTATTAGCTGTCCAGTATTTCGAACATGAAGTAACAAAGTGTCTAATGCTTCATTGAAGCATGAAATATTCAGTGCTTCCATGATGTTACTAGTATCTTCCCAATAGATATGTTAATATTAGTTCCAGCTACAAAACTTCATGAGACAGAGGGACAGCTTTTAGCACAAAGTCTGTAAGAAAAAGACACATCCCTAAAGGCTCATCTCTCCAGGGAAACCTATCCCCCCACAAACTAACCACTGAACCATCAAGTTCTCAAACAATACATTCCCACACAGCTACCTCCTCGTGTATCACTTGCCCCTCCCTTTTAGATTATAAGCCCTCAGGGACAGGGCCCTCCTTACTATCTCGTATCTGGTGTCTTGAATTGTTTTTTAATGTCTTCCTTATATTGTTAAACGCTGCACAAACTTTGGCGCTATATAAATCCTGTATATTAATAATAATAATAATAATAATAATAATAATAATAATAATATTCTTTCCCCAATTACATGGAAAATAAATACTTATAGTGACACTAAACTCAGGAGTTAAACCTTAAAAAAAGCTTGCTCCCATGATGGACTAAAATATCAATACAATTTAGGTAACTAAATGTGAGATTGTAGTCTATAATGGGAGTGATCTTGGATTGGTGGCTACTTTACAATACACATAGGGAACAAAAGTAGCCACCCTCCAGAAAGAAGGACAGTGTCAGCACCAATTCAGAGATGATTTGAGGGTCTACAGCCGAGTGATACACAAATAAACTACATTTCTGTTAATAGTTAATGCATTTTTAAGATTCAACTCCTGAGTTTAGTGTCACTTTAATATGAAAAAAGGGTTATCAGTTAAACCCAGGGGTGCTTTTTTCACTTTAATATTTCCATACTTTCCAAATTTCTGAGATGAGAAAGAAGGAAACCTTTCATCACAATGTATTTAGGCAATGGACAAACCCCGGCCACGTACCCAGTTATGCCGACCATCAAGAATTTATATGCCACAAATGATTGGTTAAACCCAGAATAGTTTTTCTCACCCTTACTTTTCCTTTATACAGGCCTTTTGAAATTGCAAACAACATAATTAGGAGAAAACATAAAGGTTTTAGTGCAGAATATCAAGTCTGGTAGTTACATAGAACTTTTTCATAGATATTTGTACATCAGACCAAAAAGAGGGACTGAGAAGGAGAGGACAGAGGGATTTGGTTCTAATTGAGGGAGAGATCCTTCAAATGAGGGACAGCTGGGAGGCACACCTTTCCATCATACTGGCTTTTCAAAATAATCAATGTAATAGAGGCTCAATGAAAGGTTTAGTGTAGTATAACACTTTTGGTGATTAAATTGGACTCAAACTCTGCAAGTGAAGACTTGCTATGTTATAGAAAAACATTTGCACACGTTAATTGTGCTAGTCTAATGATATTTCCTCCTGAAAAAGAGCAGTGTACTTTCTGTGCCTAGGCACTCCTGTGTGAGATAACCTAAGGTACTGTGCCCCTGACTGTTAGCCACACAAGATTTAGGGGGTTATTCACAAAGCTGCTGAAGGCATCAGAATAACCCAGCCGAAGTGAAGTGAGCCGAACTACATTCGGCTATTCACTCTGGCTCAGTACGACTGATTTCAGCCACACATCGGCTGAAATCAGCCTTCGGCTGCACTTCGGTCAGCCGAACATGCTCTGCATGTTCAGCTGAGCCGAAGTGCAGAGGGACTTCAACTCAGCCGAACCAACATCTGGATCGGCTGAGCCGAAGCTCCGGCAGCTCTCTCGCTGCCGTTCGCCCCTATTCACATAGGGGCCAAACGGCAGTGAGTGAATAGCCGAATGCCACCGTCAGCTATTCTGCTCAGTATCTTTGTGGGACCGAGCAGAATAGAAAATCAATTAAAAGAGTAGAAGAAAAAAAAAACAGTTGACTTAAAAAAAAATGTTAATAAATATTACATTTAAAAAAAATTATATTTGTAAAAAAAGGAAAAAAAAATCAGGGCATTTAAACTAGTCCCAGAATATGATTTTCTTTATTTTTTGGAATTTAGATTGATTACAAGCTGCAGTCCAAAAGGCAGGTGAAGGTTTGTGTATTTGGTGAATATTTTATCAGTGCACAGGGATCCCAAAGGATAGAGGAATCATGGGGGTTGCTATGTGGGCAGCAGTGCGGGGATCAAATGAGGGTATGGGTGATCTACAATAAAGGGGCATGGAGCAGGCCTCTCCTTAAAGTTTGAGTTTATATAATCCACTGATGCCAAATCAACAGACTTTTCAAGGTGCTTTTGGGTTGGACTGCTATAACTAGACAGTGCCACACTACATTCATCTTTAAAAGAAGAACATGGGAATACATGGACTGCAATGTTCAGGCCTAGATTAAGAGAGTAATAAGATAAAGCATATTTGACAGGAGAGTGCCTTTAATTTGTGGACTAGGTCTATATATGTAAGCAGATGGTCAGAAGTATGGAGTTGTGCCTGAGCACATAATAATGCATTACAAAGATTTTAACTAGAACATGCAAAATTAAAGAAAAAACAGCAAAAAACAATGCAATAAGTAAAAAGGAAATATTAGACATGATTGAAAAAATATATTTTGAGAGAAATATGGAGGCTGCCATTGACTTCTGAAAATGCTAATTGCCTAACTGTCATGGCACCAATACTTTCTAATTCAAGTACAAGTAGTTCTGACTTTACTTTTTGCATACTTGTATCAGGTCAATGACAGATGAAGCATGATAGGCAGGCAACTAGTGTTTTCAGAAGAAAGTCCAGCCTGTAGGTCTCTCAGCACAGGTAGGAGGGGAATATTTTACAGTTTTGACTTACTACTTGCATAGTGAGCTCTCCGAGGTTCTCAAAAGAAGAAATCAGGGGACATAAAAGGTTTAAGCAACTCACAATTTGTACATTTAACATTGTAGCCTGCCTTTTTATATTTAACCAGATGATATGTCTACTTTAAACTGATTTCTTATGTTGATAAAGTGCATTACCATTAAGATGTTAAAGCAGAATTGATATTCATTGAGCAGGTACATGGCATTAATACAAGCTACTCTGTACTCTGCGCCCAGACGATTTGGACACCATTCTTGCTGATGAGGAGGGAAAATAAGCCGATTCTGCATCCATTTTCTCTTCAAATTACTGCATCTGGATATTGAAACAGATAAACGGGATACCAATTTGTACCAATCCAGAGGGAAATCTCTCAGGTCAATAACTGTCCGTTAATCCATTTATCATTGCCCACGCTCTGTGTATGCACTTCGGACATGACTACACTGTGGAGGACTACACCTGGGCCTCTGTGAAGGTGTTGGATGTCGGATATCTTTTGTATATCTTTTCGAAGAAATCCATGGCAGCTGTAAATTAAAGAGATAATTACCTTATTTTTGAAATGCAAATGAATGTATTCGCAATTAACTAAAGAACATAATAGAATAGAAGTGAAAATACAAGAAATAAACTCCTTCGGGGCACTGGAAAACTTAGAATTTTGTATTTTGGTGTAGCCATACTGCTTGTTATAAATGAGCAGATCAGAAGCAGGACAAAAAAAAAACAACAGATCTGATATAGCGATGCAATAGGAGTTCAGGCTATAGCCAATCAAGATATTGTATGGATGGTGTTGGAGCTAAGACATCAGTGTGCCTGTGACTTGGTGGCAGTAGAATCTACTAGTAGGTACCTGTAGAATTTTTAAAGGGTCTCTAAAGAAGGAAGAAAATGTAAAAGGCTGAAAAAAAATATACAACAAGTAATATAATGCAACAAAAAACTTGTACCTAGCTTCTTCTAACCCTTCACCACTCAAGTTTTGCCTAGAGCTCCATTTTAACCTATCTGTCATTGTTATTATCAAAGAAAAAGGTTAAAGTGACCCTTTGTTAACTTAAAGTGACTCTAAACTCAGGAGTTACATTATAGAAATGCATTACCTTAAAGTGATATTAAAGCCTCCTTTAAAAAAAAATATTTCTTACAAGGAGACCAACCTTTGCTTGATGCTGTTGCCGTTTTTCTTTAAAAGTTTTTAATTCCTCGTTTTCTATCGGCTAATGGAGGCACCCGTGCGCGCTCGTGCCTGCAGTGGCTGTGTGCGTCCATAGACACACACAGTCCTGTGGCAAACCACGCCCTTTCTCTCAGGGAAGTGTCAGCACGGATTCAGAGATGATTTGAAGATCTACAGTGGAGTAATACACAAATATGATACATTTTTGTTAATAGTTAAGGTACTTGAATGCATTGTTAAGATTTAACTCCGGAGTTTAGTGTCACTTTATAGGCTGAACTCCATACACCACACATACCTGCCTGGCAGAGAAGCAGACTTGCTTTTTCTCTGCTGCAGTTTAGTAATGCTTACAGGTCTCCTCCCCACCCTGTGACTAGACAGTCAATGGAGAAGCGGCAAACTGATGAGCCTCTATTTTTTTTTTCATTCTGCTATCTCCTCTTACCATCATGTTCTTTGCACTACAGCACAACTGATGGAATCCTTGTGCTGCTTCTGCTGCCCCAGCCTAAGCTCTGCTGTACAAGGACTGCAAATGACTGACACCAATCAAATTCAGATACTTACACTACTTGCATTTAAAACAAGACATTTAATGTTAACTACATGAATAAGCCTACGGGTGAAACATGTGAGAGGTTGTGGCTGGTTGGGGGTTTGCGGTGGTGGTATTTTGCTGCTTTGTACACTTTCATTCACTGTTATACTGGACTTGCTGTGAATTTCATTAAAGTCTGAAGTATTGGAATAATCTGGATAGTGTGGTCTGTTCGTATACTACTACATTCCAAGGTGGAGACGCACCTTTTAGACCAGCACCTGGGGAGTCCTGATGTTGACTAAGCAATTGGAGTGGTGAGATTTCCATTGGCTCTACAAAAACATTTAGGGGGTTATTCACAAAGCTAGCCGAAGGATCAGCCATAGCCGTAACCTTTTTTTCAACTTTTTTTTTTCAACTTTTTTCATTGAGTTTCTATTCTGCTTGGTACCGAGCAGAATAGCCGAGCCGAAAGCCACTCAGCGGCATTCGGCTATTCACTCACTGCCATTCGGCCCCTATGTGAATAGGGGCAAACGGCAACGGGTGAGCTGCTGGAGCTTCAGGAGCTTCAGCTCAGCCGATCCAGATGTTGGATCGGTTGAGTCGAACTCTTTCTGCACTTTCGCTCCGCCGAACATGCAGAGCATGTTCAGCTGACCGAAGTGCAGACGAAGCCAGCCGATGTACGGCTGAAATAAGCTGTACAAGCCTGAAATGAATAGTCAAACAGCGTTCGGCTCTCTTCACTTTGGGTGGGTTACTCACTCGGCTGCCTCTGGAAGCTTTGTGAATAACCCTCTTAATGTTGTTTTATATACAGAGCTGCATTCATTTGTTTCTTTTTATATTTTACAGGTGTTTAACTTTCAAAATGGTAAATGGGCACAGCTATGTAAGGCATGCTTATTTGCCAGGCAGAAGGCTCCAGGAGCCATGAAAACTGGTCTGCTCCCAAACAGAAATCTAAAGTAGCTCTTGTCGTCCCAAAGCTTAACCTCGTTCCTTTCTGCACCCTGTGCTTCACCACTAATCAGTGAGGAACCTTACACATTATAATTTAAGAATGAGTCCAGGGCTGTTCAGTCATATTATTTTTTTTCCCCCCTTGAAATTACAAATACTCAGAGCAAGCATTGAATTTAGCAGCGCTTCTTAGAGACTGGTTGTTGCAAGTAGTTAATGAACTGTGGCCGGAGATAGTTAATGCACTGTGAAATCGGTCATTAATTTTTAGAAACAACTGATTTCTGGGGAATAGGTGCAATTATAGAGCTTTTATAATCCAGCATAAACAAACAGTTAGGAACAGAAAACATAGGGAAGAAAATCTGAAATAATAATCCAAAAATGAATGACAATAGATTATCTCATGGTTGAGACTTGTAGCTGCATATTAGGACACATCTACACCCATAAAATTATACTAACAATACATACGCTCATTAAAATGTTTATTTTCCTTCTACAGTTTACTGCCACACTCCAATTGAAGTCAGCGGTGGGTCTGTTTTGCTCGATTTGATGTCATGCATCTACATGCACAAAATTAACTTGTTAAATGGATCTACATACGTCTCACTTTTATTTAACATATTACAACTATAACCAATACTTCTAGAATCCCCTTGCACAGTTCTCACTTACACAGATGCTGTTAACCTGTTATATCCATATGTAGGTCAATATAGGCTTCTGATTTCTAGTTAGGACAGTTAACCCTGTGGGTGGGCCCTCAACATACGTGCATACAATCCAGGACTGTTGTGTTCAGTAAGTGTTGCTGATAGAACAGCTATAGTGGTAAGAAGGAAGGTGTGTGTGTGTGTGTGTGTGTGTGTGTGTGTGTGTGGGGGGGGGTACAGGGTATCTGTCCACTATTGCTCTCGCACAAAAAGTGGTGGTCCATTCTGTAGCCTGCTGCCTATTTCTTGGGCTTTCAGCCAACACCAGGGAGCTTTTAAAACCGAGTTGATGCCTCCCTATTTATTAATGTAATGTAATCAGGTTAAATAGGCTCTTCAGTCTGTGTATTTTTCAATACTAAATGCTGGATCAAGGGTTAAAGTTCCCTGTGCGTGAAGCACAATGGAGAGTCGCACTGCTGCTCTCACACAAATCAGCGGCCTGGGTCTCCTGTGGTGTGACACTACCCCCTATACCAGTGGCGGCGAACCTTGGCACTCCAGCTGTTTTGGAACTACACGTCCCATGAGGCATTGCAAGGCTCTGACAGCCACAGACATAACTCCCAGAGGCAGATGCATGTTTGGATTTGCTGGAGTGCCGAGGTCCACCACCACTGCCCTACACATTGCTCCAGTTAACAGTGTTAACTCCCTGTAAGACATATTAATTTTCAGCTTATTGCTGACTATTAAATGTTTCTGAAAACGTTTTATTTAACTTCAGATGAGCTTTAATATTACTACATATGAAAGACACACACAGGTATAAAGTCACTGAAAATCAGCTCAAATCTATGACACAGCAAACCAAGCCCCATAGTTGAAGTTGAGACACATAGAAGTAATAAAATCCTCCTAAATCAGACCCTAGTCTGGAACTGCCTGGATCAATACTTTAACTTCATATGCTATTCCCTAGAAGGATTTATGATTACAAAATGCTTGATTTCCCCAAATATCCATAATAACTGCATACATAAAACATGACTCCACAATAATTATGCAATCCAGCAAATCAATTCCCCAGCACATAAATATGTCAAAATATTAACTACCCTGTAAACTGATCATGGTTTCATCAAATCACCAAATATATAAATGGCTTCCAAAATAATTTAATAGATATACGTTTCCACTAAAATAGCCATAGTGCTGAAAAGTAGTCAATCCAACATTTATGCACGATAGATGCAACTAAGATTCCAAAATTTAGTGGCCAAATAGAGGAGTAGTCAGGACGTAACTAGGCAGCAGTAAATGGGATACTGGGCAAAAAGACCCCACATGCTGTTTGGCATATGCCACTTCCTTTGGAACAGATCCACAAGGACACTACAGACTTTCTTAAAGGAGAACTATGGGGTCAGTGTTTTTCCCCATAGTTCTCCTTGGGGTAACGGGAGGACACAAACTAGCGTCCTCCCGTCACCCTAAGCTCAGTATACCGCGAGCTACAGCTCGTGGTATACTGAGACGCCGCACCTGGAGCGGATCCCGACTTAGATGACGGGATCCGCCCAGCTGCGTGAGTGACAGCTGGCTCTGCCTATCTAGAGGCAGAACCAGCTGTACCCGCCCCCTCCCCCGTCCGTTCCGCCAGTCAGCGCTGGCAGATCGGAGCGAGGAGAGGGGAATCCAGCCCCTCCCCCTGTCACGGCAGAGAGCCGTGACAGGATCGAGAGGTGAGGGAACCCGGTATGTTTTCCCTCACCTCCCGATCTACTGAGCCGACCTGTGACAGTCTCATTGTCACAGGTCGGCTTAGAACTATGACGTGAGTGGAAATCACTCATGTCATAGTTCTCCTTTAAGTCAGAGATATCAGGAAAGTCTGCAACCTGTCTAATTGGGTGCACACTACACAAAGTTGACAGGGGGCTTTAGTTAGGCTTCTGCCCAACATTGCAGCTTCTGAAAGACATTGCCCAAGGGTTCTGCCTCTCTACCCAGACCTGGCTTCAATTACAGCTTTTCATATTCTAGGTAATCTTACCAAACCTATTTTTTTGTTTTGGATAGAACGTGAAAGGGTTAGACCATCAATTAGGCTTTTTTTCACTGTCTTTGGTGATTCACCCACATTATTGTCTCGGTACAGAAAGTGGTGGGAAATTCAATTGTTTTTGTTTTTTTCACAGGAAGGAAGCAGGAAGCAGAAATCTCCCTGTCTAAAAGGGGTTATATCCTTGCTTTAGAGATATCCTCCTACTTCCTGCTGTGTCTCAGGGACTACAAACAGGGGCCTCTCTGATGCACCTTAAAAAAGCAATCTCCCACATCAGCTCTCTCTTGGCCTCTCTGCCACTGCAGCAGCTGAGGAGCAGAAAAAGTGGTTCGGGTGTGCGTGGTGTCTGCCCACTTCAGCTGCCATAGGCTGGAAGGGAGACTGCAGCACCACCATTGGCTGGCTTCAGGAGAGTGGGTCCTGCAAAGAAATGAAGGCTCGAGGTCCTGCAAAGAAATGAAGGCTCGAGAGGGCTGGGGTCTTCACCAGCTCATTACATGCATGCAACATCGCTGCCCCCCACCACCTGAGGAAGTGAGGAAAAAGGCATGAGGCGCTTTACCCTTAAATAGCACATCAGATCATCTATGTGCACTGTAAATCCTTGTTCTTTCTGCATTACACCTTGACCTCTGCACTCTGCATTACATTATTAAACTCTGGGTTACACCTCTGACCTCTGTACTCTGCGTTACACTTTTGACCTCTGCACTCTGCGTTACACTTTTGACCTCTGCATTCTATGTTACACTGCTGACCTCTGCAATCTTGGTTACACCACTGACCTCTGCACTCTGCATTACACTACTGTCCTCTGTTATCTGCATTACACTACTGACCTCTGCACTCTGCATTACACCACTGACCAATGAAATCTGGAGCAGACAGAATCTGGAGAAGTTGCCCATAGCAACCAATCAGTTTCTGTCTTCAATTTGTTCAATTAGTCTTTGAAAATGAAAGAGAGGAGCTTGTTGGTTACTATGAGCTCCAGATTCCGTCTGCAGCTTTTTGATACATTCCCTTCTATGTGTGTGTTACTACTGACCTCTGCACTCTGCCTTACAAACCCCTCACAGAAGAAGCAGAAGAAGAGCAAAGCAAGAGTGGACACGGATGAGGAGCCCTAAAAAGCATGTTAAGTGAGGAGTGCCTGAGTAATGGGCATGGAGTGGAGGAAGTTTGGAACCGTGCGGGAAGGCCAGTGGGAACAGAGCACCATCCCCTGACCAGCCACGCCTTTCATGGACTTCACGGTGAGTCCTCACATCACCCACCATTCACACTACCATTACATGGATGGCTAAATTTGCAGGTGGGGCGGAGGCAGGGGAAGAGGCAAAGTGAGAGGGGGGGCCAAGTCGCTGCAACATGGGCCTCTGGATTGTATTTACCCCCCGGCCAAAAGTTGCCAGTCAGTCCCTGACAGCAAATTACAGGACATTTCTCAATAGGACAAGGATAGGAAAAAAGCAGACAACAATTCTTTACTCTTATCAAAATGAAGAAAAAAAAAAAGCTTCTGCTTTACATATATTTTAATTCACTCTTGCTCTCTGCTTCTAACACACACACACACACCAAGTCCCGCTGTTGCTATATCACTATTTTATCATCACAACGGTGATGTCAACCCAGATGAATCCCAAGCTTGTAAACCTACATCACTCTTCTGCCCTTTAGGTCAACAAGCCTACAAGTATGTGAACTAATCTTTTTTTCAATCCTTGTGTCCATGTGGATCCCTGTATTCCAGGCCCAGACACAAAGCCTCAACTTTTCCCTATGGGGTGCTAACTGCTGGGAGCAAATCGGGCTTATTTATTGCTTGGATAGATGTTGAGATCTTTGTGTTGGATAGAGTAAGGAAGTGTTAAAAACCCTGACAGATTATTTGTTGCCATCTGTGTCCCATTGGGGAGATTTCCCTTTATTTCTTATTCTATGGAAGCAACAGGAAATGACCAGAATTTTGTTATGCAGTTGTCCCTGGAACAGATATCTGGAAGACTCATCTTTTGGTCACAACTCTAACATTGTGGATTTTCCCCTCAGGACAACTACTGTAGAGTGGTGAATCTCCCCAGTGTGGACATAAAAGGTTAAACCCTTACCCAGCTAATCCCCAACTATCCCCAACTAAAAAAAAAAAGGTTTTGTCTTTGCATGCAATGTAAGGCGACATTTTTACCTATTCCTATTTCTATTTAATTTATTAAAAAATGAAGGAAAGAATCCACACTTCATTTATCATGGAATTCTCATGTGCCAGAAGAACATTGCCAATATTCCACCATAGTAATGGTGGCTCAAATGCTAATGCAGTATATTTGTGAATGGTTTTGGAATTTTAAAAGTGCTTTTAGAATTACAAGCTGTAATTATGTGGCCTAAGCCGCTATTACCAAACAATTTGGAACATTTTTTATTCCTTTCTAGGAAGTCAGTCAGTTTGTTTTTAGCCATTAAAATGAGAAAAGAGCCTGAACCTGAAGATGATTATTAGGAGACTACGTATAATAAATTCTAAGTGCATCGCTTAACATAACCCCTCATTTCGCATTTAAGTGTTTCTTAAAATATAGTTCTCAGTTTATCAGATGGTCATTTGGTTAGGTTTTATTCCAGTTTATTTTACCAGAGAAACCTTAGTTGCTTGTGATGACTCCACTTATACTTTTGATTATTTTCCTTTTGCTTCATGTCTTAATACAAAGACTATTTATATACAGAGTCCATTGGGTTGGTGGGCTGGTAGAACCAGGCTATCTAACCCTGTATTTATGGTTTGTGGAGTCTTTGGTTTGGAAGTATTAAGAACCTGAATCCTGCGCCTGCTTTATATCTAGTTGTTTTTTCAAATCCTAGATTAGCTCACTGGAAATTCTGTACAGCCAAATTCTTTTTAAATTATACCTTCAGCAAGGAAAGTTGTTTCACCTCTTAGAATTTTATCCCAGAAACATTTAAATTGAAGAAAATTAAGATGAGCATTTATTATTTTACTGTATATACATATATACACTGAGTAGCCAATTATTATGACCACCCCATTAGTACTTCGTTGGGCCACGAGATGACTCCACGAGATGACTTCGTTGGGCCGCCTCGTGACTCCACGAGATGTTGAAAGGTGATGCGAGGAATCTGACACTGCACTGTTGCCCTTCTGTTGTCTTGTACCAGTCTTGCCACTCTCCGTTCTGCCCTAACATTGACTAGTCGCTGACGGCCACAATTCGCACGTTCAGACCCAGATTTTCGGCTGACAGTCCAGTCTTTAAACACTTTAATAACCGCTGCTCTTGAACATTTAACTAATTCTGCTGTTTTGCTGATACTCGCTCCATGGCTCCGATCGCCAACAATCATCCCACGTTAAAAAGGCTGTTAAATCGCGTTGTTTACCCATATCTTCAGAAAAAAATCACTTCTACTGTCGTGGTAAACAACCTGCTTCCCTATTTATAATGGTCTGGCCCTCTAACAACTTCAGCGTGAAATTATAGCTAATTTGCCTACCAGCGTCAGGTGGTCATAATAATCTGGCCACTCAGTGTATATATATCTATAGATATAGATCTATAGATATAGATCTATATCTATAGATCTATATCTATAGATCTATAGATATAGATCTATATATATATTTTGCTGTTTGAGTACTGTAGAAGAGTGATAACACATAAACATTTAGCTATAACTATATATATGGAACTGGGGTGTGGTGGTAGTAGGACTTGGCATGCAGGTGTAATGGGAGGGGAGGAGATAATGGTCAACTGCAGGAGATGGGGGTCGAAGGGATTGGTGTGAAAGTGCAGTGAGGTTTTAGAAATGATGGTAAGAAGAGGGGTGCAGGCATAGTGACAATGAGCTAGGGGGTAGCGTGGTGGTAGTGAGGGGGTTGATTGCAGGCACAGTGGTGAGTGGTGCCTCCGTGAGAAGCTGCTAGCTGTAACTACAGATGCAGTCCTCCTCACCAGCAGTGTGTGTGTGTGTAGGGGGATAATTGTGAGCAGCCAAGCCAGAAATCACAGTGCCTGTGTAAGCCGCAGTAGGAGCAGAGGAGGACTG
>NW_017306479.1:1632656-1704574 GCF_000935625.1 Nanorana parkeri | reverse complement strand
GTTGGGGGGTGGTGTGAGCTGATGGGGCCAGCCATTAGAAGATCATGTCCCATTGCAACACAGACTAACCTGCTGCAGGGACCTCTCTGGATGTGCTTCCTGTTGGGTATGGCTGTTGTGAATGGCACTGGTCTACATTTAAATGTTGATGCTGCCACACCTGTGTAGTAATGACACAATGTAATTTCATACCTTCCAGTACTGTGCACATGCCAGGTATTGGCAACACTTTGAGTTATCTCGAAAAACTCTATACACTGCCCCAATAGCAGACCTTTCTTTAAATGACAGTGGTACTGATATCCTCTAACCTGCACTGATCTTCACAGATACCAGCAACCAGCTAGTGGCACAGAAAGGTCTTCCATTACTATTAACTTTTTTTGTGGCTCCTACATGTCACAAAAGTGCTGCAAATCAGTTATTAGTAACTGGGAAATGATTGGTATGTATCGGGATCACTGGAAGTCAGAGGAGATCAACAGCACTGTCACTGAATGCAGGGTCCGGGTCACGTTTCCTACACTTGCACAGTGGAACTCCATAGACTTTTATGTGGCCGGGAGACATATCAGTTTCCTGGCCTCATATAAGTCTACAGGTTCCACTGTCGACTTATAACCCATGTGCAGGCTGTGGGAAGACTTGCTGGCCACAGGTAAACATTGCTGGTGGACTTGGTGGCACAAATGTGTGGGTATACAGTGGTGAAGGGGTAGGGTGACTTAGATCAGCAACGAGGTATTGGTGGGGGCCTGGGAAGGGCGGGGTGAGGGGTATTTTCAGGGTGATGCAATGTTCAGAAAATGCTGTTTGAAAGTTACCTTGGGCCAGCTTACTCTTAGACCGGCCCTTCCAGTCTCGCTCGCCCTCCGCTGCAGCGTTCTAAGGTCCCTGAGTCATCACGTTCTTTACACAGTGTATAAGATGTTAGGACACCAAAGGACATACTATCGCTCCAGCAAAGAAGAAAACAGGCAGGAGGGAGTGCTGACACAGCCAGCTGGCTCCAAGGATCAGGTAAGTATACCTTTGTTATTTTTGAACCTAGACAAAAACGAGCACTCTTGCAGTGCAGAGGTAAAAACATATAATACTAAAATAAAAAAGTTTTGGCTGCAGTTCTACTTTAAACCTACAATTCTCCACATCATCAGGACCTAAGAATTTACTCAGATCCAGAGCCACTCACACAGAGATCTAACAGTCTGAAAACGGTGATGATCAGCGCTTGTAGCAATTAGGATGTTCACAAGGACCTTACTTACTATAAAAAAACTACAATGGATTTACTAATTGCATTTGAAAAATAACAGGGAGATTTCCTGTAAAATGAAAAAAAAAATGTTAAATGAACATGATGTCAGATACAACATTTTGATACAGATATGAGAGGAAAAAGACTGGCATTTTGTTCAAGTTTTGTATTGAATTATAATTCTTCTTTAAAGTAGGGCAGTGCTCTGATACAAAGTTGGCACTGTATTAATTCCATTCTAATCTTATTAGGAATATAGTTCTAACTATCATTAAATCCCTTTACACCTCTTTGATCACATCAGAGCTTTAAAAAAGACAAGCAAAGCGCCTTTTAACAGAAAGAATGTCTCCAAACAAATTTAAAAATATTGAAATTTTACAAATAAAGTTATATTGTATTATTTAAAGCTTAACTCTATGCTTTGCACTTCCCACCAGTACCCCCCTTCCCCACCTAAAGGTCTTCCAGGCTATATTTTATGCTATTTTTGAACTTAACTTTTCCAATGTCTTTAGGCTGGTAATAGGGTACTCTTTTCCCCATTTCTGGGCTGGGTGATCCTCAGCGATGCAGAGAACGGTGTGATGATGTCAGTTCCTCTCTCTGCACCATTACACAATGAATTCAGGATGCCATGGTGACACGCCCGAAGGGAGCAGGCCCATGACACCCTGCTCTCACAGGATGTCCTCAGTCTGTCCAGGTCCATAGTGATAGCATTGGCAGGTGCCTCCTTACATGCATGGATTATCTTTAGAATATAACATGGTATGAACAAAGCCTAGGGACACTATGCACACACTGACCACATCTTTCATGATGGGCTCTTATCCCCCAAACCCCACCCACACTAATGCATTCCCATTGTACATATTTTCGAACAGAGGCTGCTCTATGGACCTGAACCACTTACAAGGATTGGCTTGCATGTTCACCTTAACTATGACCCTTACATTCACCCTTAAAGTGGAACTTTACACCATCTGGGTGGTGGTCAGCCCTTGCCATTATTTGCAAGTATGCTCAGCATACTCAGCTCAGCATGCTCAGGTGGACTTACCTACTAGTGGGCTCTCCTCCAGCACTAGCAGGTCTGAATTTACTGTCGCTGTTCCACCCTCTTCTGGGTTTTCTGTCCCTCCTCTTTGTCCAATGGGCAGCCACTGATGATGTTACTTCTGCACACGTACATAGGAGTACATGGCTCAATTCTCAGCATCTAAGCGTAAAACTGCATTTCACATGCACCGCAGGCAGGTAGTGTAAAATAAAATAATTCCTTAGAGCAAAATGAAGATTTTTTTTTGGCGGGAGACATTGCATGTGTATTCTGCCATAATAAACTTTACCTCCTAGCACTTGTTTATTACCAGACTTCAGTTCTGCTTTAACCCAACCTCTAAGGCCCCGTTTCAACAACGGACTGCAATACATCCCTATGGCTGGCTTGATGTAAGTTATAGATGGCGGCAAAACTGGAACAGACATGGATGTCACATATATGATATCTGTCTCTGTTCTAATCTGGTTCAGCAGGGAATCCGTCTAGGATGCCCTGTTAAGGTGGAACGGACGGTGCCCATGTGAAAGGGCCCATAAACGAACTTCAGCCCTGTAGTGCAAAATCTCCATTTTTGTCCACTGTAGGCATCAGCGCTGAAGGTACACAGTTCTGCTCCACTAGTGTTTTTTCTGAGCACACTTGTTTTTGTTAGAGAATGTGAATGAAGGAGCTTCTGGCTCTGTTGCTCTCAGCCCAGCAACCTTCCTCCAAATACTTCAATACACTGTGAAAGGCATCCATGACCTTACTGTGACCTGTAGAGACAATGCCCCTGAGCAGAAGAATTAAAGAAGGCTAAAGGCCTTTTCTTCAATCTAAAACAGCAACAGCATTAATGACAGTTTCAGTTCAGCAGGAAGACCAGCAATTTAAGATACACTAAGCATACATAACAAGACAAAATGATTTCCAAGTACTAATTTGTCCTTTTTTAAAGGCATTCCTTGCAGCTCTGACCCTTTTTTCACATATGCCCCTTTATGCTATGAAAAATTAAATAATAATTAAAAACAGGGGCATTCAGAATAGATGTCTCCTTAAAGGATAACTGTGCTTTCATTTGCTTCCCCATCCCACATAAAAACTTACCTTAATTGGACAGTTTTAGCCCACAGAAAAATGTAGGCCCCAAATGAACCTTTCCCATGCCTGCGCCAAGCAGCTCATGAAATAGGGAATGGCCCTATAAAATACTGTTCAGGAATGGTTAGGGAAAGGGGAGCATAGGGATAGTTGTGCTATTTTTTTTACATTATTTATTACAAGTATTTACACAGGATGCACAATTTAGGCAGCACTTTACATACTATACATTCTCAATAATACTGGCCCCCCAATCTAAGGTCCCTATCTCACATGCATGCATACACATAGTAGGGCCAATTGATGCAGGAGCCAAATAACCCTACCAACATGTCTTTATAGTGTGGAAAGAAACCAGAGTATCCAGAGGAAACCATGCAAGCACAACGAGAACATGCAAACCCTACAGGTTTAGTCCTGGTTGGGATTCAAACTGAGGGCCCCAGTGCTGAAAGGCAGAAGTGCTAACCACTAAGCCATCCTTTAAATAAAACCCGCCATATAAGAAATATGTAGGTTGCCACTGCTGACCTACTTCTGATTATGCTAGTTGCCTGGTTGAAATGATGATTATCTGGCTTATGTACTTTGCCTCTGCACCTGACATCTCTAACTGACCCAGAAGTAGACTGGCTGCGTGAAGTTGGGACAGATTGTTCTGACTTCACATACTCATGTCATGCTTGTTCAGGTCTATGATTGAGAAAGAATAAAAACCAGAGACAGGCAGTCAACTTAGCCGGGACACAGAAGTGGAGTTCTTACCCTGAGTAAGAGAAGAAGTATCATGAATGAAGGGGGACTCAGTGGAAATCCCAAAGAAGAAGTCAAGCAGGAGGTCTGGAAAGAGAATTCACTAATGAGAACCAACCCCCAATGACCACTGTATCATGGACCAGACAGGCAACCATGTTGTAGAGGATGAATCCATTAAAGGTGGTTTCCTAGTTTGAAGGTGAGTACACAAAATTTCCATTTTGTCTGAATGAATGTAAATCTAATCACCATGCTCTTATAGGATCTGTGAAAAGACAGCCACAGACACATAAACAACTGGAATCTTATGAAAACATGTTCTCTTTTTTAGGTACCTTTACAGTGAATTTCATAACATAGATATATGGCACTATAACAGGTGCTCATGCAGCTTTGGAGGCCCAACATCATTGTTGTTTTTTTCTTTATCATGCAGGCAAGGACTCAATTCATAAAAAAATCAATATGATATATCACATAACATCCACATGCTTTTAAGCGTTACAAATGTTCTATCCTTTGACATTTAATTCATCATAACGATATTGACTGCTTGGTTTTGGTACTACACAACTCTATAATAGTTACTGTGAACTGAATTTGGAATATTTTCTAATACACCTTACATAAGGAAATACCAGCAATCTTTTTAAAACCTTGTTTAAAGCCCAAATTAAGTTTATTTCTCTAGTGAATGATTAAAGTGAAACTATGGGCAAAATAAAAAAAAAACACATGTATGATGCAGTCAGTCAATGGCATTATCACAGGAGTTTTCTTTTGTTTTTTTCTGCCCCCCCCTCCCCTTTGCTATTACCCCCCAGTAGATCTGTTGCTTGGTTGCTTATTAGTCAGCCAACACCTGCGCAAGCTCTGTATTTGATGATGACTGAGGATAAACAGGATCAATGAGGTCATCCTCCTCCATCCTCAGTTTTTTGCCTGGAAATTGGACAGCCATTGCAAATACCTGGTGTATCTGAATATTGGAGAGCATGTGACTTCCCTCCAGAATGAAGGGTCTGAGCCTGAGTGGCCAAATGTCAGGCCCAAACACTGTAACCTGATGAGGTGGATGGTGTCATCAACCCTGTGTAAGCTCTATCACAATCCAACAGGAAACTTTCATGGGTGTTCACTTACTCTGTCACTTTACTCTGTCATCTTAAAGTTCTTCTTTCTGCTGATGCGCATGATATGGAACCCTTCTATTTGCTGAATTACATATGCATTTACCTTTGTGTGGAGATGGGCTAAATACTATGAACTAGGAGGCTAATTTAATGAACATGAGGTGAAATGTATAGAATGTATCTTCATTTAAAACATATGTATAGCCAAAAACGTTCTACTTTAGCTTTGGATAGGGAAGGGAAAGTTCAAAATCCCTGTCACAAATTTACCTTCACTTCCTGTCCCATAGATGAAACAGGAAGTTAGAGGAAATCTCCCAGAGTGAGGGCAATTACCCTCTTGGACAGCTGTCCTTGGAACATTACTTCTAGTAATGGGGACAACTCTAGCATTTTGAATTTCCCTTCACTGGTTACAACATTCACCAATACAAATAGAAGGGTGAATCTTCCCAGAAACAAATAAAAACTTGACAAAGCGTCTAACCCTTCCACATTCTGTCCAAAATTACAAGAAAGGATTTGCCTAGAGATGCACTTTAAACATCCAGTCACAAGTAAGAGAAGCTTCTCTGATTGAGGGTTCATTCACACCAGCCGTTGCGCTAATGCGGTGCCTGGCAGAGTGCTGATGAGCTGATTCCGACACATTACACTGTGTACTGTGTCACAAGTAACAGTTCATTCAGTTCTACTAGCACAGTGGGGTGTGGGGCTGTTGTTTCATGTCGCATCCCGCTGAAAAAAGTACCGAATGCCATCCTTTTTTTCCGCCGCACACCACCGCGTTGCCATCACAACCTGGTGGTGTGAAAGGTGCCCATCCATGACAAGGCAAATTGCCTTGTATTGCCCTGATGTGAATCAGCCCTGAATGTTTGTGTTAGCTACACTTCATTATACTTCACTTTAAATTACTTTGCACATTAATAAATCAGACCAGGTTTTAGATGAAACTTTTTATGCTGAAAATTGTTCCAAATTCAATAAAATTTTATACTGTAGAAAATGGTAGAGCATGTTTGAATTATCTATTTCTCTCCATAGTAAATTCCTGGTAAAACATATGACATTTTACTGAATGTCTTTTCTAGGAATTCAAAAATTCATTATACTTACCCACAATTCAACGCTATGTTCAATTCACAGTTCAAAAGTGATCTATAGTTGTTATAGAACATCATTATTGAAAACGGAAACCTTCGATGTAAGAATCAAATACATTCACTGACAGACTTTTTTCAATAAAACAGTGCAGCTACTAGGATGTTGTCAATACATTATTTCTCTTATGTCTCTGGGTGGGGGAGGATTTTGAGACAATTTATGACAAGATTTTTCCATATATGGCATTAGTGGAAATATGCTTTTAGAGACTTTTTGGTTGATAAATAAGTTTTGCTGTGTGAAAATCACACGCACCTGGTGCGTGCGTGTGTTTAGGTTAGTAAATCACCCCCAATGACTTTGGAAGGGAGATCCCTGTTTTTTATGGTAACTCCCAATGCTAAAAGGGCATGTGGGCTGGTATTGCAAAACATGGCGGCTGCAAGCTCGCTTCTCCTTATTCTATGAGGGGATTCCACCTTGCATGCCTGGTGTGTACCGCTTATTAGTTCTGAGTGAGGGCTAGACCATTATAAATAGGGAAGCAGGTTGTTTACCACGACAGTGGAAGTGATTTTTTCTGAAGATATGGGTAAACAACGCGACTTAACAGCCTTTGAACGTGGGCAGATTGTTAGCGCTTGAAAACATGGAGCGAGTATCAGCAAAACAGCAGAATTCGTTAAATGTTCAAGAGCAGCTGTTGTTAAAGTGTTTAAAGACTGGACTGTCAGCCGAAAATCTTGGTCTGAACGTGCGAATTGTGGCCGTCAGCGACTAGTCAATGTTAGGGCAGAACGGAGAGTGGCAAGACTGGTACAAGAAAACAGAAGGGCAACAGTGCAGTGTCGGATTCCTCGCATCACCTTTCAACATCTCATGGAGTCATCTCGTGGCCCAACGAAGTACTGATGGGGTGGTCATAATAATCTAGCCACTCAGTGTATATACATACTTTTTTTTTTTTTATGAAAGGTAAAAAAAAAATCAGCACCAAGGAGAGCTCTTGTGGGCAGATTTGTTTGCAAGTTAATTATCTTTTTTTTACATCTACTGTACAAGTCAGATTCAATAGCTGTTTGTCGGCTGCTGCATTTGCCTTGTGCACGTTCATCCTTTTGCAATAATGTAAATGTGACTGTGGAATACCAGGTAAATGGTTCTCAATTGGGTGACTGTCAGTAAAGAATTCACTAGGCAAATTTCCCATTATAAATAGGCCCTTTAAAATGTAAGAAAAAAACAATGGTCTGAAGGTACATTGCAAGGATTTTAGGTTCTGCTTTCACTAAAATCCCCTTAGTGAGCTCAGTGTTGTAATGAGAAAACCAACAGGGTTATTCACAAAAGGGTGAAGAATTTGGAGAAGGCAGGAGAAGTAAACAAGCTAGGACAAAATAGCTGATTTGGAAAAATTCCCCAATTCATCTCACTTTCCAGTTCAGCTATCTTGTCCTAAATTGTTCACTTCTCCTGCCTTCTCCAAACTCTTCACCCTTTTGTGAATAACCCTGCAAGTGTCTGCATCCCTTTAGAACTGGATAACCCCTCGAAAAATATCACAAGAGAATGAAAACTTTTGTTGTTTTTATTTTTTGTATAACATGAGGAATAGTTCAAAACTCTATTGTTGAAACTGAAGTGAAAGCAAATCTCTTCAAAGTGTGGGGAAATCGGTTTTTTTAGACAGATATGAGTGGAACAGGTTGACCCCATTAGGAGATTTCCTGTGCCAGGCACACCCATATAGGTTTGGATTTCCCACAAGTTCTAACCCTTCCCTACACTATACAAAAGTAAAAACAAAAATGGCTTTAGATATAGTTTAATCACCTACTAAATTCTGTAGTTGGTAACAGTGGCCATGAATCTGCAAGATGCCTATTCTTGTGGGGAAAGCTATGGGTAATCTGGACAAGGTAGTTAGGATCAGAGATCACAAAAGGTTCACAATATTAACACTGGCCATTAAGATGTGGCCTATTAGAATGGCTTAGAGCCAGCAAACGATCTTTTGAAATTCCTTGGGCAGAGCGAGTGACATTTTCTCTACTGCTGGCTTAGCTACAATGATCATCTTCCATCCTGTCGGCATTTCGATCTGCCTGTTCTCAGATCTAACAACAGCAATCCATACAGGATAGGAAGTAAAGCAACAGCTGGCTGGATATGCTGCATTTGACTCCCATCAGGAGACTTATCCCCTTAGGGTTTGTCTGCTCTTGAAATATTTGCATTAGTTCTGTACACATTTTTAGATCTGTTCTTGTTGTTGAAAGCATAGTGATGGGTAAATTGGCTTTAGGATAAAACTGGCATAGGGTACAAATGCCCCAGCCCTAGTCCCTTTTAATTTTACATTAAGGCTGATGGCAGGTACCCTTCAACTAATGTTAAAGACCCAAAAACCTTTCCGCACTTTCAAATGCCCTCAAAAACATACCTGAATCTGCTTTCACATGACCCTCTACAGTACCTCTTTGAGGCCATCCAATTTTGTTGTCATGTCTCATGTCGTGATGTCACCATGTCAACCTTCAGGACCCATTGAGGACTCCCTGAGAATCCTGTAGGGGGGCCTATGATGGACAATTTTAGACAATGGGCAGTGTTCACCACAGCAATAAGTGACATGGACACTGTCAGAAGGACCCTCCAAGACTTGGGACCTGGCCTGTCACATGACTGCAATTTCATGTAAGTAAACAGGGCTTTTATTTTAGTTTTTTTATCACCCTGTTAGCACATGCCTATTACTGGTAATTGTGAGCATTTTCGTGTGTTTTAACTTATCCTGTTACATTTTAAAAACATACAAAAATCAGATCAATTTTGAATAGACAAAAACTTTAGGCTGTTATAAAAAGAGCAGGACTATAAGTAAGCCCAAATTCAACCAATACAGTAGAGAAGAGATAGAACAACTGTCAGGTTTTACATGCCTTTATGTCCGCAAAACGATGGTCTCTAAGAAAATTCAGTAGATCTCATAATTTCTTTTTTTGCAGTGCTGGCTTTTTTCCTATTTCTGGATTTCAGGGTGCCACTGTTGGCCACCCACCATTTTGATGACAATGGTGAGTTATTGCAGCACAGACTGTTTACTGGTTTTAAATGCTATCTGTGTCCCCATAGGGAAAATGTATCTTTTGTTCCTGATCTGCCACCTGCAACCTACACAAGTTGTGAGGGGAAACACAGACCACAAAAAAATCCTGACAGGGAATTCCTGATAGGAAATTCATTTTAATTCCCACTTCCTCTTCTGTCTATCACCTGTTAAATAAGAGGTAAGAAGAAATATTTGTATACTTTATGACAAAAAATTAATTGGGCTGAAGGCTAGATACACACCTTTGTTCTTTTCTCTTGATACGTTTTACATTGAAATCAATGGACACAAATCAACGCACCTTTAAATGTCATCTGTATTGAATGTTTACATCACCATGCATCATGATGTGTTCAGGTGCATCATGATGTTCCACAATCCATGTGTTCGGCCTATCGGGTATAACAATTTTAAAAATCAGCTCTGGCAGAAATACTCACCTTCTTTCAGGAGATCTCCATATAGTATTTCTTCTCAACCTCCCGGGTTGAATGATGTCTAGCACAATGCAACCAACTTCAAGTGAGTCCAGACTTTCATGGACATGTCCACTAGGGGCTTCTTATCACTCTGGGCTGGGCTCACAGTACTCCTGTCCAGGAATAAAGACTGCCCACTGCCACCGAGGAAGAAGAGGAAGAACCTATATAATGTCAGGCCTGGCCACAAGGCTACAGGAAATATAATAGGATATATTATCTTTATGTGGTGGGGAGAGTCAGTAGGGTTGGGAGTGAAAAAAACAAGTTGGACTTTAATAGCAGAGTACAATATCTTATAGTAACCAATCAGCAATCCCTACATCATCTTTCAGTGTTCTGACACTTCTAAATTAGCAGTAGTTAAAATGTTATTGGTGTCATAATGCTCTAGTAAATATGTGATAATTTACAGTATCTTCCTATATTTCTTGTACTCTTTTACTTCTCTTACACCTTGTCAATGTGCTCCATGCACAATTACCAATACCTATATAACATGTATATGTATGAATGTATTTGTATACCAGAATCTCTCTTGTCAAGTGCCATCACTGTCACTGTAAGCCTCTCCATTTCCTTAGCCCCTTCTGTTGCTGTACACCGGTGAAAGGTCTCCCAATTATTGGTATTAGTGTTTCTACTTAGCATATACTTGCTTTAGTGTCCCTCGGCTAGTTTGTATGATAGCTTTCCTTACATATCTGTGTGACCCTGAACAATCAATAACTTGATGGATTGCGTTAACATTCATTGAACATATCATTGAAAAACTATGGAACGACTAGAGACCACTCTCACTCTTTACGGTATCTATTTCTTCCTATACTCCAGGGCCTAAGGCTATTGGCATTTCGATAGGGACTTGTTCTTTTCAAGGTCGCAAAGCAGTGCATCATACAGCTACTAGAAATACTCTTTATTGATCGCACATGTTAAAATGAACAATATTTTGTGGCAATCATCAGTCTTCCAAGTATCGTTACTGTTGGGAATCAGTAATACATGAATGTAGCAAGGATTTAATAGAATGATCACCCCATTGCTGTCATGTATGTATTTTTCATACACGTGTTTGGCCACCTTAGGAAGTGTATAGCTTTCAGCTGTCCCTTATTTAGAGGAACTGTGCTTGATTTGGAGGGACGGTCCCTCATTTGGAGGAACTGTCCATCATTTGGATGGACTGTTGTTCACTTGGACCCAAATCCCTTAGTACCTTTTTTCTCCATAGTTATCCCTCTGGCTGGCCTGATGTAAGGATTGCTATAAAAATGCACTATTTATCTATCTATCACAAGTGCCTAAACCTTCCATCCAACCTCTACATTTTTTTAGTCAGTATGAAGGCAAGAGAGTGGTGGAAAAATAATCACTTTTGGGTTATACCAATCAATTTTGAATAATAATTCTTTGTGTCCTGCAAAGCTGGTGGGGTGACAGAGATGTGTCCTTTGTCTACATACTTTGTACTAAAAGGGGTCTCCTGTTTTCATCTGAGATGGTCAGAAGATATGGAAGTGGTATGGAAGTGTAATTTGTTATTGATGAAGATGTTGTTGGGTGTGTTGACCCTTAGATTGACAACACTATAAATGAATTCTCAGCAACTGACTACACAAGCACATTGTATGGTCCTGCAGGAGGCAAAACCTATACCAGTTCTGGTGCTGTGCACTACATTTGATGGAGCAACAGGCCTAAAAACTCAGACTCACTCCAGCCAATGTTTTTAATGTTTTGGACAGAATAGGGAAGGGACCTAACCTCTGTCAGGTGATCTGTGAACGCACTGAGTCACTATTGGGGACATAGGCTGCAATGAAACTTTTTTTAAAGTAAATTGGGGAAAGGTCAGAAAACTCTGTCAGGTTATTATTACTTACTGTGTCTACCTATTCCACTGACACACTCCCCCTGGAAGTAGGATGGTTGTGGTCGGCGGGCTAAAGAAAAGATGCCCCCTTGGGCCTACATCTTCCCTTAGGACTAGCAGTTACTGGCTATTGTTATTTATTTGTTCTTTCAAAAGTGTTAAAATCTACAACGATTTTTAAAAAATAAACTTGCTTTTATGGTGTCATTACATGATTGCTATTCACACTTTTTCTTTTACTTAGCTGATCTTTGTTTTGTTTAAATCAAAAAAAAATTAAAGTTGAGCTACAAATGCATTCAAATTCAGCGGGAGTGGCATTCGCATCTGCATACAGAGTATTTTTAAATCCATTCATATGATCCCATTCATTCTCATAACCACGAAATATGTAGCTCAGTGATGGCCCCATCTGTCTAATTGTTTTTACTATAAATATATAATGTATATCCAGTATCAGGGTATGAAGTAATAGCCATTTAAACAGAGATTTTCATCCATCAATAATATCTCTTCTCTAAGAATAAATCTATGACCTATGCCGGCTAAGTTAATCTCTCACACATATCCGACTTCTGTATCATATGTCTCCCTTATTAAACTTTAATTGTCCTTCTATGATGTCATTACTGTACTCTAGGTGGCTGTGAATCAAGGTGCACAGGGAAGGCATACTTACTATATTATATTTATGTCAGTGTCTATCACACACTCATCACAGAACCAGAGGTCTGTACAATCAGCCAAGGTTATACAACAAACATCAAAGTCATAGTGAGTAAAAAAAAATCAAAGATTTAAAGCTGAACTTCATTCAAACGGCAAAATACATCGATTAAATACATGTTTACATATGGTTTGTTGCCAAATGATTTGTTTTGTGTCCACTGAGTCCTGAGATTATACAATCCAGTTACACAGCAAAGCCAAGTGGTGGACACCGCTAGACTCCATTACAGGTAAGGTATACACTGTGGTGTGGTGAATAGTGAAAGAGCAGCAGCAGACTGATGGGATCCTCCCTCTGCTTTTTCTACTGTCTCTTATCAGCACGGTTTTTGTGAGCACATTTTCATGCAGCATACCTGGCCCCCAGTCCTTCCCCCCTCCCTCTCCTTGCACAGGGGATTGCAATAAACTGATACCAAAGCAAAGTAATATTGGACTAGTTGCAGTTAAAAAATAAATCTAATGGTTTATTAACGAACACAGAGCTGCATTTGTTTGTGTCTTTTTTATATCTGTCTGAACCTTATAAGAATCGCAGCCTGACTATAAAGAAGATTGTAAATAAATAAGGTAACTACACTGCAAAACATAACCACCTAAAGGGCTTTTTCATTCAAAAGGGACATTTTAGTTGTAAGTTGAGCTTGGTGGACTTTGTCAACTCCTTGTCTCTTAAATGCCTTCAGTACTCAAACAGGAAGCCCTGGTTAACACCTAGGTGGTACCATTTTTGCGCATTTGTACACACGTTAGCAGCATGCGGTTATTTGTGCATTTATGCACATTTGTATGTGCGTTTTAACAGCTCATAAACCATTGTGGGCAATGGAAGAACGCACGTATAAACGCACAAAAACGCCCACGAAAATGTTCAACATGCTTCTGTATGAATTCTATGGGAAGGAAAAGTGCTTTTAATTGCCCAAAGAAGCTCCTGTATCTTTTCAGGCGTCTGGTGTTTTCCTGCTAGGCCTTTTTCTGCTTAGGTGTGAACCAGGGCCCTTGAAAATCATGGGATTTCTTGTGTTGGGCAGTTAAAAGCGCTTTTCAAACTGCTCAAAAATGCCTAGGTATGAACCAGGGCGAAGATTTCCCTTCCATAATTCCCAACTCCTTCCAACTCTGCTCCAATCCACCTGGGAATTTTTAGATGTCCCTGCCCACCTTTTTATAGTCTAGCTCTTGTTGTTGCATTCCCCATGATATAAAATCCATAAAAAACAAGGGCCACAGCAGGTGTGCAGATCAGGGAACTCAAGCATGGGTATTTCGGCAATAGGGGTCCCGAGAGATGTAAGAAGTTGCTTGGGTGATTCCACTCTCCAGCAATTATCAAAAATGGAAATATCAATTATTTGGCATCACTGACCCATTCATACTTTTATCTACTTTCCCACTTGACACTATCATATATTAAGTGTGTATATGCCAATGTCCTGTTCTTCTGACGGTACAGGTCATAGAATCATAACATGCTTCAGTCTAGTTTAGTTGCATACTGCTGTGATTGGCTGACAGTGGAATGACCACACATAGAAGCAACAATTTAATTTGTATTAACCACCGTGGTTACATTGTAACTGCAACTGTTCCCTTTGAATGCATAAATTAATTAATCACCCAGAGCATGGAATCTGGACTGTGGGAATTTCCGATGATCTCATAGTCCTTCTCTGCCCTTTTAATTCTCAGGACAGAACCATTTAATTGGGGCTTAGTACTATATTGTAAATATTTGAGAGTGTTGGTCTCCCGAAAACTAACATCTGCACAAGAGAAGACCATTATATTTTCTATAGAGAGCATGTCAAGGCAAAAAATGTACATGTCTAGAATTTATGGATATTTCCCCATACTTTTATCTTTAAAAATGCTGCAGGTACGGGTGGACGCAGCATTACCCTATTTGGGGATCTATCTCACCCCTTCCTATGATCACCTCTATCAAGCCAATTACCCTAGCCTATTGTCCCATATGGAATCGCTGTTGTCCTCCTGGGAGAAACATCCTCTTTCGTGGATTACAGCGGTCCAAATGACACTGCTCCCCAAATTTCTCTACCATGCGTGGGTTCTCCCTGTCCCCGCCTTTAGACTTATACTCCGTTTCATCTGGAAAGGATCATTCCGAGGGTATCACATCGGGTACTCCATCGCAGCAAACTAGAGGGGGGCCTCGGACTCCCGTCCTTTCGGAAATATTATCAGGTGGCCCAGTTAGCTCCCCTGGTACAATGCTTTGGGAAAACTGAAATGCCCCTTTGGGTCTCGCTGGAAGCTTACACCTGTTCCCCAATTTCCCTCCTTAATCTCCCTTGGCTACCACCCAAAATGCGGGGGAACATTATCAACCCTGTACTCAGACACACTTTGAGAGTCTGGGATGGGCTGAGACGCCCTATGGGTTGGATGTCCCCCCACACCCCTCTGATGTCCATCCATGGGAACCCTTTGTTCCAACCGGGATTTTCCAACCCAATTGCTTTTAAACCATGGCTTTTGCAATCCCTGAGTCTGATTAACGATTTCTGTTCTGCACAAGGAATCGTACCATTCAAGTCGCTCTGCCCAGATCACCAGCTAGCCTCCAGACATATCTTCCAATTTAATCAAATCAAACACTTTGTGCTGTCCCGCCTGGGGTCCCGGAGAAACCTTCCCTCCCTCACCCCCTTCGAGAGACTGCTGCACTATGGGACTCGAGACTCAGGGACTATATCGGCCCTTTATATCTACTGTTAGAAAAATTGCATGCCTCCCTACCCGCCTATACCCTTAAATGGGAACAAGACCTAGGATGCTCCATCTCCCCTGACACTTGGGACCAGATATGGAGGACAACCTCCAAGAGTTAGATGAATGTACAAACGATTGAGGCGAATTACAAATTGCTCTTCAGGTGGTATTTAGTCCCGCTCCGGATCTCCAAAGCTATTCCATCTCACTCACTGCATTGTTTAGGGGTTGCCGGGTGGAGGGTTCGGTCCTTCACATATGGTGGTCCTGCCCTAAAGTGCGGAGATTCTGGCACAGAGTCTATCAACTGTTATATACTGTTACAGGCAAGACGTTCCGCAAGGACCCGCTGGAAGCTCTCTTACATAAAAAGCCTATGGTGTGTACGGCACGTCAACACTGGTTGATCATGATAATGCTCACAGAGGCTAAGCGAGTCATTGCGAAAGCATGGAAATCCCGTTCTCCCTTTTGCTGAAGTAAAGTCTAGAGTATCACGTGTGATGTTTTTTGAGAAACTTACTGCAATTCAAAGGGATGCTATGGAGCCATTTAGGAAGTTGTGGGAGCCGTGGATTGAGTCATACCCTACTCCATCCTTTGGTGCTGACTCCTTGTCCATCTAAAGATGTGGGGCTCGGAAGAGCAGCTCGGCAACTAGACGTCTCTACCTTTCAACTCTTATACATTGCCTCCTTACCTTCCGTCTTCCTTCCCTTCCTCTAATAAACCCATCCTTCCCCACTGTACTTCTTCCCCTCTCACCCTATCCTGATGTGCCCCCCCCCCCCCCTTGGAACCGACCAGCTCAGGTTACTTCTCTAAGGCCTTGTCTTGAAGTCCATACTAACTGGTTATTCCCTCCAATGTTGGAAACCGATACCTGTATTGGACTTTGTCTGAACTGATGTTATGTTTTATACTTTTATATTCTGATATTTTCGAATTAGAATGATCCTGCATTTTACTTATGATGCATGTGTTCTACATTGTATTTGCCACTTGCGGTGGTTATGATACCAAATGTTTATTTGAGTCTATACAATGTGTTAACAAAATGACAAAACAATAAAACTTTTTGAACGAAAAAAAATGCTGCAGGTACAGAAAAATAACGGTGCCGGAAATATAATGTGCTCCTACCTTTCTCTTTGACATGACCACACAGCTCTGAATTGCTAGGGGCATGGTATTAGCCATTTTTGATGGATTACAAAGGACACAGACCTCTCCTTATCTCCTCCTCCCTCCTCATCTCCATAGCCCCTCCTTATGCACAGACAGGAAGAACAATAAGTTATCAATTCGATTTCTGACAGCCAGTATTTATTGGATTTTCTTAATCAGATATAACTAAACACTTTCAATGGTATATTTAACAGACCAAAATGGAGCAAACTTTAATACATTTTCCATAATTCTTACTGCTATATATGGCATTTGTCAAAAAGGTAGACCTTGCAAGCAGAACCATAAAGATATGTACAGTAAAGGGCTCACTTATAAGGGCCAGCTGATATTGATATGTGTATGTTAATTGTGCTAAATTATAGGGAATTGCAGTGTGGTAGGAGCTACATAGTGTGAATCCCCACCCCCATGTCCACTGTGCTGCATTGTGCTACATTACTGTAAATTGCTGGGTGGCAGTACCTCTTGGCTGCATTTCCAGATGGTTACAGGGTCCCCTCTCATGCCCAATGTGCCCCCACTTCTCAGATCACTGAAATAAAGAACAGAGGTGGCAGTGACTGCCTCAGCAATGCTTATATGTTGTTTTTCCAACTACAGAAGACAGTCCCAGCTGCAGACGAGAGTCACAGGCAGCGCCTAAACCATATAACTGTAGACTATTTGGGGTCCAGTAATACAATTTTTATTCTCAATAAAACCTGCCTGGTTTCTGAAATTGCATATCAAAACTGAATCTTCACAATATTTTTGGCTTTTATAATGAGATAATACACTGTAATTTTGATTTCTTGATTAAAACCTGCCTGACCTCTCTATCATGAAATAATACTCTAATTTTGATTTCTTGATAAAAACCTGCCAGGAATCTCTCTCTGAAACTGTACCCTGCTAATGCTGCTCACATAGTGTGCATCGAGTCAGTACAATATTGTTGGCTATTGAATAATACACTTTTTATTTCACAAAAAACTTCTCTGGTGTCTTCCTCTTAAACTGTGGCTTAGTAAAGCTGCTAACATAGTGTTCACGAAGCCTTTGAACATTTCTAGCTATTGTCTTTAAAATAACACAGTCTAATTTTTATTTCATGATAAAAACTACCTGGTGTCTTCCCCTTAAATTGCAGTTGCAATTGTTGCTTATGTACTTCTGGTGATTGTTTGTAAAATAATGCACTTTAATTTTTGTTTGTTAAATAATACACTGTCATTTTTATTTCTTGATAAAACCTGCCTTGTCTTTCCTTTTGAAATTGCTGCCTAATAAATCTGCTTACTCTCCTTATTGAGCAACTTTACAAGTTTGTTGTATGTGTTATTTGTTTTTTTTTCCTGTTATGTTTCATTGGGTCTCTTAAAACTTGTGTTTCCACTTGTGTTTTTTCAATTATGCTGTCAATACCCCTGTTCACCTTGTCAGAAGAACATAGGTACTTAGGCCTAAGACTTGCCCAGGTTGCATAGTTTTTAGATCTCCAGTGGCTGCTACTTCCACTATTATTATTGGATAAAAAAAATTAGTGTTGCATTGAAAACAACCTAAACAGCTTGTGTTTTGAAGCTGTAATCAATCTGACCAAGGTACTGTTATTGTATTTTCAGCCAAGCGGTAATGCAAAATGTTTTAAAACATGTATTAAACATGAAAAATATGTGATCCCAGAATACTGTGTTGCTGATAATGTCTGTGAGAATTGTAATGCTCCATAACACTACATACAGCTTAAAGGCATCTCCCAAGCATGTAATGTAAATGATTGGTGTTTTGTGTTTGTAAATATATTATATGTCTTGCTAAAAATGTATACTAATGATACATGATGTATGATATAATGTTGTTATTATTTGCCCTGTGAATAATATTTGTACTTTTTATATACAGGGCTGTATTTATACATCACTTCCCTAGGAACACCCAAATAAAGAAACCTTTTTGAACAAGCTCTGCCCTTTGTGTCGAGAAGAATATATTTTTGTGAAAATGACTGCTAGAATGAGCTACTAGATAGGCAGAACCCGCTGTTAATCAGCCAGCTGGGTGGGAGACGACCAACCTGCTAAATGCTGAGTTTTGGGTCACCGGAGGAGACAGCATATGTCCTCCCGTGACCCTGAGGAGAACTGTGGGCAAAAAAGGTTGCCCAATAGTTTTCCTTTAATGCTTGGTGATGTCCCCTTAAATCCTTCAAACATGCCAAGCGTTAAAATTGTGCATGCCCATGCAATGACAAAGATACTTAAAATTGTCCATAGATGACACTTTAAAAGCCTTTACCGCTTATCAGTTTAGAGTTAACAGCGTTGACCACAAATTGTTGGGGTGTTTAAGTGTAAAGGGACAAGCTAAATGTTCAGAGTTTATTGCTGGGGGGGTACGTGTCAACTACTTTGTTACTAGATGAAGCATTTTACATAAGGGTTTCTTGCAAAGAAAGATACATATGCATACATATCCCATCACCATCGCCACTGATCTATTGCAGAGTTGAGGAATCTTCAGCATGTAGCCAGGTGTCTGATACCTGGTCCCCTTTGTGGGCTGTTGTTCCTCCCACCTGCAGCTACTTCACTGCAGGACTCGATGGTTACGTAGGGGCCAGCAGACGAAACCACATTGCGGAGTGGGGGAGCAGGCATCTGATACATGTGGGTGTGTGTCAGATGCAGAAGATTCTTCAGCCAATTTAGGTCCTCAAGATAATCAGTGTGGGCAGCAGGACAGCCATGTATTACTAACCCTTTTCTTTACATGTAGTTTTTAGTTAAACATTTTTGTTTGTTGTAGGTTTGGTGTTAAATGTTCATGTAAGGGAGGGTTAACCATTAGGGGGAGTTATAGTATAGGGGATATTTAGTGAGGTATTTAGAATTTTTTAATGGGGTCCGGAGCCTTACACTGAAAAGCGCTAGTGCCAAACTCACAGTTCTGAAAGGAAATATATTGAATCACGTCTTATTGGTCATAATGCACTACTGGAATAGCTAATCTTCACAACAGAACTGTATCATCACATGATCCTGACGTTACAGAAAGAAAAGTTACAAATTGGTCTCCTGACACCCTTCCACCTGGCAGCGTAGGGGTTAAACATCCATGACCTAAATTCTCGGCCCATTATGCGAGGTTTGGGATTGGAGCGTTGGCATGGGAATAGCCCCGGTTTAATGAATGCTACAATTAGAATTTGACTGAATTACACACAAATAGCTCTGCACAGTTTAGACCTGCCCCTGGGGAGCTATGGGCAACTCAAATTTACCCTCAGGCACTTCAGTATTTTTTTTTCTTCATTTTGGAGTCTGAATACTATTCAGTAATTTTCATTTCTGAGTCAGAAATATTGAGTTGACCTCAATAATACAATAAAAATACAGAAATGTTAATATCCCAACATTCCGTTAGTAAACTTTCTGCCATGTTGTAGGACTCTGGAGGACAGGTTGGGAGTCTCAGAATCAGGCAGCAATGCGTGCTTTGTGGTGACGCTCCCTTGGAATCATTAGTGCCCAAAACCATCTCTGTCTCGTCTCCTCTTGACGGTATGAGTAAATTACAGTGCATTTACAAACAAAGAAATGCTTTACTACAGAAATGATTTATAATGTTTCCTTAGATTGGCTCCAGGGCAAAATGATTCCAGTTTGTACAGTGTTGTTGACTGTAAGTAGAAAACAAGATGATGTCCTTGGGATCTGTCTGACAAATGCAGTGCCCCTTCCCAGGATAAACAAGCAGTTATATTAAGTCTGTCCTTTATATATATTGATATATAGAATACATATATATTGTTTACACATTGACACAACATCACCTTTTCTATCTATCTATCTATCTATCTATCTATCTATCTATCTATCTATCCATACATCGTATCTGTTTATTTATATGTGCACCTATCTAATCTGATAATAAACTATACACATGATGGTAAGTGTCTTTTAGTGTGGGTAAATTCTGTGTTACTTACAAGGACGTTATTTTTCTATCTATCTATCTATCTATCTATCTATCTATCTATCTATCTATCTATCTATCTATTCTGTCCATCTAATTATCTATCCACAAGGTCAAAAGTTCTGTAGGCTTCCCTGTCTTATACTTTATTTCACTGAGCATAAACTCTGTACTCCATATCATCCATCTATCCAGCCACCCATAAATCCACTATCTATCTATCTATCTATCTATCTATCTATCTATCTATCTATCTATCTATCTATCTATCTATCTATCTATCTATCTATCTATCTATCTATCTATTGGTACTGTAAGTTTGTCCTGTCTTTTACTGCCTTTAACTGTAGACATATACTATACTGCACCCACACCAATTAATGGTGTTTTGCTGCTCTGGGACAAAATTTGGTTATGTCTGGGTATATTTAGGCATACAAATTTTACAAGAAAAGATTTTGCTACAATTAGATGAAATTCATAATACAAAATAAGTATTTTCTATCTGCCTGTGGTGTTGTGAACTAATACATGGGGATTGGACCCCTTGCTAGGCACTCCTGTGTGTGTTGTAAAGTAGCCACCACCCCAAGATCGTTCCTGTGATAGTCTATAATTTCAATGCAAATTAGTAAACTAAAGGTAAGATTGTAATCCATCATGGGAGTGAGCTTTACAACACACACAGGGACAATTGCCCACCGGGCCTCTCTGGTGCCTGTAAAAACGTCTGCCAGCGCAGCGGGAATCTCCCCTCTTGGCCGCTCGGATCCTGCAGAGGAGGAGGAGAGGAGGCTCTTCAGCTGCCTGTGATAAGCCCGTGTAGTGCTCGAGGTCCTTGGCAGCTGCCTCCGCCCACTTCTTCTGCTATTGGCTGGAGGGAGACTGCACTTCTACTGACTGTCTGCCTGGGTCCTAAAGGAAGAACAGCAGGAAGTGGCTGGAATCACCTCCAAACGTGCAGGCGACCCCTCCAGGAGAGGAAAAAAGATGGCACATCACCTAAAACAGGAGAGGAAAAGAGTCACTGTAAGTCCCTGTTCTTTCTGTGTGACCTCTGCACTGCGTTACATGCTGACTGCTGCACTGCATTACATGCTGATTGCTGCACTACGTTATATACCGGCCGCTGCATTGCGTTACATGCTGACTGCTGCACTGCGTTACTGACCGCTGACCTCTACACTGTGTTACATACCGACCACTGCACTGCGTTACATGCTGACTAATGCACTGCGTTACATGCTGACTGATGCACTGCATTACATAGCGACCTCTGCACTGCATTACGTACTGACCGCTGCACAGCGTTACATGCTGACCTCTGCACTGCATTACTTGCTGACCTCTGCACTGCCTTACGCGCTGACCTCTGCACTGGGTTACATACTGACCGCTGACCTCTGCACTGGGTTACATACTGACCGCTGACCTCTGCACTGGGTTACATACTGAGACCCTCACCACCCCTTCTGAGACCTCCACACGCCTCCTGAGACCCTCTGACCAAGACATCAGGCTGACACCCCGGACCAGAGCAGCAGCAAAGAGTATGTAGCAAATTAATATACTATTATTCTGCATTACTGTATAATGTATTGCTGGAATTTGACGTTCTCTATAGCTGATGGTAATATTCTGCATTGCTGTATAATGTGCAGCAGCCCATGCCCCAGCCAGTCACCCCTTTCATGGACTGACTAGTGAGTCCTCACATCACCTGCCCATTCACACTACCTTAACATGGATGGCAAAAGTGGCAGGCAGGGGCAGGGAGAACAGGCAAAGCAGGAGATGGGCCAAGTCGCTGCACCATGGGACTCTGGGTTGTACTTGCCCCCTGGCTAAAAGTTGCCAGTCAGCCCCTGCACAGGGACCATGGGTAATAAGAGTAGCCACCCTCCAGAAGGAAGTACAGTGTCAGCATCAATTCAGAGATGATTTCAAGATCTATAGCTGATTGATACATAAATAAAATACAGTTTTGTTAACAGGATACTTGAAAGGTTTCCCTTGCTGATTGGAGGTACTTGGTATTGGCTCCCTTTTATTGCTATACAGTTGTGACTCTGCTTTACAGCAGAAGTGTGTGACTGTAATCATTGATTGGTGTGGAGGAGGTTGGGTGCAGTCAGCCATGTGCTAATACTATTAGATAATTCTATGATAAACCAATTATACTAATAGTTATACTCTCTTTCATTCTCTCTCTGCTGCTGTTATAGTCAGCAGCTAAGAACTGACCTGCTATGCAGATCTTACACGGTAAAGTATTTAAAGTGTATTTAAGTGCTTATGATGATATAATTAGTTGATATGAAGTAGAACTCAAAATAAAACCTTTTTCGTTTTGAATATAATAGGGGCAGGTTTTAATTGTGGTCTGCAGGTTTTTTGGGGGAGGTTTTTTGTCATTTCCTGTTGTGACATTGTCACCCAGACATAAAGTAGTAGAAATTATCCAACATGGACACAGACAGCAACATCAAGCTGAGTAGAGAAGTCACCAGAGGAGTCACCAGCACTAATTTAGTTAAAGTGCAAATAGTAATTGCTTTATTGAAGAACTTCGTCACATAGGTTAGAATGACAAAGTTTTGGGTCCATGCAGGGCTCCTTCATCAAGGCGACACAGTGACAGCAATATCAAGCTGTCTAAAAAGAAGTGTTTTCTGTGGCTTGTATATCAGTAAAAGATTTCCACTCACTTCCTGTCCTGTTTAGATGTTTTTACTGAGACAGGACCCCAACACAGACCAGTAAACCTGACCGAAGTTCTAACAACTGCACACTTTTTCAAACATTACACAAAAAAAACAAAAATTGGCTGGAAATACATACTGTATTAACTAACCATGAGGGCCTCAGTTCTACTGTATGTACCAATTTGTCATGAATTATGTACATTGGCGGTCATGGGGTTAACTTCAGGGCTGTCTCTTAGAACAGAAGACTGAACGTGTAAAGATGGAGGAGACAGGGATTGAAAAGGAATCTTGGGTATAGTTCAGACTTCTCCCATGTTAGTCCAGCCTTGAAACTTCAAGCTAATTACAGTGTAGAAAAGTCACGGCTGACGTCATTGTGACATTTTAATCATAGGGCATTGAAATGTGCGAATCAACCAGAAACCAGTATGCTGGAACAGTGCTACAAACCAAGATCCACTATCATAATTTTGTGTCTTTATATATGTTAAATTTCCCAACAACTCTACTGTCATGCATTACATGCTAACCATACAAAAAATATGTCAAAGGGTCATATTATCCAAAATGGCTTCATTTTTGGAAAGATGCCACCTGTTTAAATAAATGTAAGTGGTGAAATTTGCACACAAGTCTTCCCAGCTCTGCCTACCTAATGTCCCTATAGCAGGAGCCTCTTATTCTTCCTTTTGGGTTTTACCCAACAGAAAGATTGCATGGCAGGCACAGCCAGAAACTCAGGCAATAACTCACAATAACAACAGAAGGTGCTGAGAAATTCAAGCAATCAGGTCTGTTTCTAGGCTGGGCGTGTCAACAAGCTGCCCTAGGTGCCGCAAGGCCGGGGCCACCAAGTTTGGAGGGGGCCTGAAGGCCATGAAAAGCATTAAAATGCTTACATTTGTGGTTCAGGTTTTTTTCCACGCAGTAAGATCTAACACACACTAGTCCTCAGAGCACAGTTGTCCAATTTATTACTATGCAATCCCTCTAACTGGTCCAGTCAGAGTGAAAAGGGGATATAATTTCCTCACTCATATGAAAAACATTGGCACTGGAGCTGTAGGCCACCGTTGGGTTGCTGAAATTCAAAGTCTGGTGAGAACTGAACTATCAATTTCAATTATTACATCTTTTCTATTACCATTACTTTTCTATATACATACATCCATTGCTGATGTGGCAACACTTGATTTGTGTGGTCATTGTCTAGCATAACATTTACTATGGGCACATTTACACCATGGTGTCCTGGTGCATTCCGTTAAGTCACACCTGTTAATGAATGAATGGACTGGCATGCAAAAAAAATCCCAAAAATTAGCATGGGCCGTTTTTGGGAACGTCGTACACCGCAATGCATACTAGTGCCTTAACATGTGTTCTGGTGATTTGCATTGCCTTAGTGTGTCAAGGTGCTATTCAAAAAGAATGGCACCGCAACTAGTTAAGTCACATGGTGTGTGTTAACATGTGCTGCAGTTTTCATAGTTAACAATGCAATAACATGTCAGAAATAACAGTTGAAAGAGGTATTGTAAGGATTAAGAATAAGAATTTAGAAGCCATATACATTACAGAACACACTATATGGTTGTACAGGGCATTATTACGCTAGCAATCCCTAGAGCACGAATAAACACAATAAAATGAGCCCTGGGTGTCCAGGTATAACAAGGTTGGTATATAGTGAGAAGGTGGATAGCTTTGTGCTCCCTGTATTGTATCCACCCATACCCCCATGCACCCCCCCTACTGTAGTTTACTCTCCCTACATCTTGAACATTCTTAATACTGCTTCCTTTTCATTCTCCTTCAATATCTTCACTATGCCACCCCACCATTCACCTCCTGTGTTCCCACCTAGACTGTATCTCCTGTAGTGCACCTCTTCTCCCTCTCTGTGTCTTCCCTGTCCCTCTATCTCCAGCATCCCCTAGTACTGCTCATCTTATCTTTCTCCAGCATACTCCATATATCGCTCCTCTGTTCACTGCCCCCCAGTGCTTCCCCAAATTGAGTCTCTTCAGCGTCCTTTAAAACTATTCAGGGTATGTGACAGACCTGTTACAATCATAATGGAAACGTAATGGAATGGAATCATAATGGAAACATCTAAGTGTCAAGACCAACTCAGTGTCAGGACCCACATTGACTGGGTCCTGACACTTAGATGTTTCCATTGTGATTCCATTCCATAGTAAAGAATAAAACAATATTACCTTGAACTAAAAAAAGTGCTAACTGGTTGCAAATCGGCTCATGTTTTGGGCACAGTCAAATGATCTTGTGGAACATATATCTTGAACTCATTTATTATTTACAGCTTTTTGGTACATGAATTATGTTTTGTGAATAGAATTTTGTTTGTCCTATTATATGACCTTGACTGTAGGCAAGGAGCTGAAAACATTGGTTGTCAAGCTGGGTGTTCCCTAAAACCAAGGAGAAAACGCCAAGACAGATCCTATACAAGTTTTTTTTGAACAAGCCATCCAGAAATGAAAAAAGGAGCTGTTAACAGACACCATTCAACAACCCAGGACTTTTCAGAACAGTTAGTACATTCCTTTTATCATCCTTTGACGACAACACCTGATTGGTTGGCAGAAGCTGACTGCAAACAATAGACTGCCCCACAACATAACCACCAAATGTCAGCAGGTCACACAGATTATCTGGAGTTATTCTTTCTAACACAAAAACTATAACCCTCATTGTAACCCATGTTACATACAGACATATTATATATGTTGGGATGAAAGTTTTCTCTTTTAACATGGCATAGACTGATTAAGAAGGCATGCCTTCAGGATCAGCCTTTCCTTTGCACCGGCCTTGTCTAAGTCTCTTCAGGATATGAACAGGTAATATTGTGCATTGGCTTTCGGTAAAATGCATAAAAACAGAAGAGCATTGCTTTTTTAATCAAGAAAATTGGAGTTCCACTTTACATTCTTTTAAATTGGCCACTTGTGCCTCATCTCCATATGCCCTTGGAGTAGAGTTGTTTGCAAGGGTCCTCGTCCAACTACCATTTAATCTCGTCAGAGTGTACAGTTAGTGTCCTCATTACATGTACCAAGAACATAAGCGTTTGCACTTATTTCATGGCTTTGTTTTACTGTTCTCACCCAGTGCATGTGAATCAAGGACAATGGTAGCTTTCCAGCACCTTCTGATCAAAACCAAAGCAAAACCTGGATCCTAACAAGCTTAATGAGCTGATCTTTATTTACAGAGCCTTTACTTTAATTGGTGCACAGGGTGAGGTTTCATCTGCATAATAGAACATTTGCATACAATTAGCATATATCTGTAATAAGCAGCTGCAAGCAGAGACCAACAAGAATACAAAAAACATGCAACATGCTGTCCGACATTTTCTTCTGGTACTAAGCTGCAGTTAATGTATGTTAGTATCAGATTGGGGTCTTCTGTGCTGCTGTAAGGAAGTCCAATTACGCAAAAATCTAAAATGATTCTGTTTATGCCTAGAATATTTTTATGTAGTTCAGGAATTTAGCTTATGGCCCAATAAGTGGATAAAACTTTTCTCGCATTTACTGCTATTTTAACAACTCTGGAAAAAAAAGAGACATTTTAGTTTAGCCATTAAATCATGTTCTGTAGAGAGTTACAGAAAGTTGAAAAATAATGGAAACTGGGGTTTGTTTGTCAGATATGTTATGCTATAATTCTATTTTGATATAGTGATATGGGAGAGGGAATAGGGCAAATCTATTAAATAGTCCCAGCTATGTAATTTTAACGCCAAATCACCCACATTTCCATTGGCTCAACACTAAAATTAACTTCCTCATTGGCCAAGGTGGGAGCACCCAACCTTCAACATTGCCTGGAAGTGTGTCAGTTTTGATCCTTCACAATGACCTAGCATTCAGGTATAGCAGAAGACAAGAAAAGCTTCAGCACAATATAGGTGCCTACACGTCATATCTGCAAGCACTTTTTTTAAAGCCCAATTGAACCCTCAAAATGTATTAAATATATGTTTATATATTATGTAAAAAATATACAGTATTAAATATGGGGGTCTTACTTTTTTAACTGCTAAGTGCTGCAGCAAAGATAAAATAAACCTGGCAGATTACAGGAGAGCCGGACTATGGCTTCCAGCGGTCTAACACAGTCCCTGAACATTGCTCCAAATAATAATGCTGCTCAGGGAGCCAGATTGGTGTTGTTAGATGAATATTTTGGAGGAGGTAGGGGTTCCAGACCACTGGAAAGTGGGGCCACTGCTTTGTGTGTGAGAGTCTTGGATGGATTCTCCTATGTGCTGCACACACAGGGCATTTTGAGCCTCATATTTATTACAGTATATGCAGATTGACTATATGACAGTAATAAATAGAGAGGGTTCAGTTGGGCTTTAAGTGACAGATTCTCTTCAGGCCACCAAATAGGGTTTGCATTTACCACAGTCAGTGCCACATGTTTGTAAACTATATGTCAAATTTGTTCATCACTGTGTGTGACCAAATATGTTGCAAATCCACTTGTGTATGACTTCTGGCCAGTTGACATCTACACCACAAATCACTAAGTTACTATTCAGTCTTTGGTGAGCTCCATGCAGGGCCGGCGCTGCCACTAGGCAAACTAGGCAGCCACCTTGGGCGCACTGCTGTCTAGAGCGCAGCCTCGACCAGTGCCTTCTTCGCATTCTGCAGGCTAATGAGCCATGAGGGGGGCATGGCCAGCTCAGTGGGAGTGTTTGCACTCTAGCAGCCGCTTCCTGTGCTGTACCCTTCACAGCCTACCTAAGAATATCTAATATTTCCTGTATAGGCTGTATGGTTCTGTGTTCTATGGTAGGACTGTGGACACCATGCTGGGGACACATGTGGGCGGGGACCCTGTGTGCTAGGGAAGGACTGGGGACACCATAAATGGGACATGGACCCTGTGTACTAGGGAAGGGATGGGAATACCTTGGTTGGGGGCATAGACTCTGTGTGCTATGGAAGGGCTGGGGACACCATGGAGGGGACATGGACCCTGTGTGCTATGGAAGGGCTGGGGACACCATGGGGGGGAAGGACCTTGTGTGCTATGGAAGGGCTGGGGACAGCATGGAGGGGGCATGTACCCTGTGTGCTAGGGAAGGGCTGGGGATACCTTGGAGGGGGCATAGACCCTGTTTGCTATGGAAGGGCTGGGGATACCATAGAGGAAACATAGACCCTGTGTGCTTGCAAGTGTGTTGGGGGAGAGTGGGGCAAGCTGGTCTGTAGGGAGGGTTGAATCAGGGAGATCAGGGTGATGGCGCTAGCCGGTCTGCAGAGGGGAAATGGGACCAGCAAGTCTGCAGGAGCAGGACGGGCCTAGCCTGTCCACTGGGGTGTCTGCTGGGTAATTAGAACAAAATTACGCTTTTTTTGCAGGGGGTGGGGGGGCGGCGCAAGTAGCTGGCCTTGCCTAGGATGCAAAATAATCTAGCACTGGCCCTGGCCCCCTGCACTACTAGACCTGGGGCAAATGCCTTTTGTCTTTTTTGCCCATCCATTAAATAGCCCTGTGCAGCTTTATATGGAAATCGAATGCCAAGCCTTCGATTAACTCTTAATCGTGAGTGCAGACAGAGGGGAGTCTCTTCTTGCTGAGCACAGACATCTAGTATGATAAAGCTGTCTGTTAGCCATTGACTCAGAACTTTATTTTAAAATGTAAATCATGTGTATCATTTCTCCCGCTTTGTTTTTCAGTCGGATTTGCCAAGAGCGTCTGATATTGAGTTGCCTGCGACAGACAGCCCTTTTTATTTCTTTAGACAGCTTCTGTAAAGCTTGATGTGGAATTTACATAATCGATGAGGTAACCCTGTCACCTTATACATAGAGTCTTTAAAGAGAATAGTTTTATGCAAATCAGATATTGATGGTGTAATGATTAATTGGGGCCTAGGCTTTGTTAATATGCAATTGTTGTAGTGTGCTACGCATTTATAATCATTTCAGTTCAGTCATTTAAAAGAGTGGTGGGGAAGAAGTTGTAGACAGTTACAGAACAAAGCATGGAAATCATGGGTTGTTTGTCAAATATGTTATTCTATAATTCTGCCCTTCAGTATGTTCTCAGTAACAAAATGTAGTTACCGAAGGGGTCCTGGTGCCGAAGCTAGCCGAAGGATCGGCCGAAGCTACGGCCAGATCCTTCGGCAGCTTTGTGAATAGACCCCATAGTTTTTTTCCTTTGCAATATGCTACTTTGCCCTGTTTTTGCCTTTTTCTTTTCTTTCTGATAGGTTTCCTCACTTCTGCCTGTAAGAAACTATTTCAGTTGAGAATCTGTCTTTATTATTGTTGAACAGGAGTTCCATTGAAGATTTTTCGGTGACCTGTAAAGAATGTAACCACTCGTCCTACTTCAATTTACTAGTATCTGATCTCTTAAGGTCTATCTATGGGTGGAATTAAAAAAATGACATACATGATGCGGTCTGTCAATAGCATTAATACAACACGATTGTGTTAATCGTGTTTTCTAAATTGTGTTTTTGCTTTTCCAAGTCCAAACATTTATTACCTGTTGATCCTGCCAGTAGATCTGTTAAAACGCCATCCTTAACTCCAGCATTTAGTAATAATTATCACTGACTGTCAATACAGTGATAGGAACATGCAACGCACTATCCTTCTCTTTTATTGATAGGTTAATATTGTCATGAACTTTTGTGATATGTTGCAGATGGTTACCAGACGCTGGGAAATAGCCGGATAAAATGAACAAGATCTTCTTAATCGATATTTAGTTTGGAATAGAATGCTTTTCAGTGAGCAATGACAGCTGAGCTAGTTTATTGTCACATAAGAGCAATCCTGAAGAATACAACACAGTGATATATTCGGAATCACAAGAGTAGCTAGGACTTGTTCAAGGGATTTTCCAGGTAAAAACAACTACTGTATTTTGCGCTCCATAAGGCGAACCGGACCATAGGGCGCAGGTTCTGTGACAGAAGCTGCGACAGAAGCTGCGACAGAAGCTGCAGTTAGTGACCGCTGAGACAGGTGGCGCTGTGATTACAGCGCCACGTTCTCAGTGCTCACACAGAGCAGACGAAGAACGGACATTCTTCGTCTGCTCTAGGGGCTCTATGAATCTTGTATTAAACGAGCAGCGGCTCCCACTGTACATTTAGCTCTGCTTTAGCTCTGCTAAATGTACAAAAAACTAATCGGCCGGTGCCCGAAACTGCATGTTCTGGGTGTCGTGCGATAGGGATTCACTCCATAAGACGCACACACATTTTCCCCCACCTTTTGGCCATTTCCTGCACCCCAACTCCAAGGCTATGGGGAGGCTTCCCTTATAAGATTGCATTTAGCCAATCTTATAAGGGAAGCAACAGGAGAGGCTGAACCAGTGCGGCAGGCCAGAAGAAACCGGCAAGGTGAGGGCAAAAAATAAAAACTCAAACATATTCCTAGTATAACCGGCTTGAGCAGTGAGGACAGGCTTTAATTTATAGTATAACTGGTCCTGTGATTGGGCTGGGGGCGGAGCCATACCCATTGTATGTTGCCATGGATTGGCGTCAGGAAATATATATACATATATACATATATATACACTGCCAAAAAAATCACACACTCTAATATTCCTTTGGCCCGCTTTTGGCCCGCTAACCTAATTTTTAAGGAATATAACGTTGCTGAACCTAGACCTGATCAACGGAAGCAACCCCAGATCATACTGTTACCTCCTATTTGCGTATCTAAATCCAGGTGGTGGCTTTTTTTTGGCTAGGCAGTGTTAATATATAGTGTAGCCCCACTGCACTGTATTTGTAAAGTAATTGCCTGGGTCCTCAACCATACAAACATTTCCATGCAAATCCATGTAGGTATAGAGGCAGTCATGGGTCTTGCATGGAGACAAGTCAAAGCATCAGAATTTCTTTGTCAATGTTTGATGGAGCTCACACTACCTGGAGAAGCAGTGATCTCTTTGTAGAGGTCCTATACACCCAAATATGTCCAATCAGCAGGGAGCAAGAGCTTTGCTGATTGCAGAGCTATAAATCTAAACCTGCAGGGGGGCTATTTGGAGCTCTGTAATCAGATCACATCTTCCGACTATGCAGCTGCAGACAGGGCAAAGGCTATTCTACTCAAGCTGTGGCTGCTTTACCAATAAAACAAACTGTCTTGTACGTTGCACAGCATTTGTTTTGATGCAGGAGGAAGGTATTTAGCTGATTTAAACTGAAGATTCAATTGGGATTTAAGTAATAGAATTTTTGTACAGAAAATAATAATAATATTAAAAAAATAAATAATAATATAGAGGCAACATATCTGTGCCTGTTTAAAAACTAACATATTCTTACATCATTTGATTCAGCTGTGAGATTAGCAGTGAAAGGTAACATATCATGTACGTATAACTCTCACTGAATATACTTCAATCTGTACAGGGAGAGCGCTAGCGGTGAAGAGGTTAATGAAGCTTTTACGCTCTGTGTTACATGTACTCTACAACTCTAGTGCCGCTTGTGAATCCCCCTCAGCAAACTGCAAAATAAATACTGTTACATTGGCACCGTAGCAATGATTAAGGCAATGGTGTGAAGTCGTTCTTAAGAAATTAATATTCATGGACATTTTATGGGTCCATAAAAAATAATGTATACCAATATTTTCCCATAAGAGGTAAGCGGTGCCAGGCTGCACAGTAACATGCTCAGCAAGCTAAAAATGAAGCAGAAGATGATTTGCGGCAGGGAACAAGAACAGACTATTGGGTGATGGGGCACATGTCTAGATGAGGGGATCAGGTCCTTATTCTTGCAAGTAAGCAATGATCATAAGCATTGCCCAAAAAACATCAGAAAAGGAAAATTATTTTATACATTTAATCCAAAGCCAAAGATCTAAACTAGTTCTGAGCAATTGTTATTTGATAGCTACCATCTCTTAGAGGTGCCTGCAAGTTCCTATATGGTAGATGTAGGAATTTAAGCACCGCACCAATCAAGATAGTTAAAATACAACTTTATTTTATTAGGGTCAGGGGACATTAGAGTAGCCAACACGTTTCGGGGGTCCAAAACTCCCCCATTTATCAGGGCTTAATGAGAGAGATCATGTAAGAGGACTACAATCCCTGCAGCATGAAAGTTTATTGTGTTGTAATGGGGGTACTTCGGGCTTGTCAGCAGCTGGTTGGGCATTTGTATCTGGACTATTTTAATTAGTGTGGCACTTCAGTTCCTACATCTACTGTGTTCACTGTCAAGCCAAGGATACTGTGGAGATCCTTTGGCTTGTGAAAGCTGCCTGCCCCTTAGCCAGATCATGCATATTCACTAGACATGTCCACGGCAAAAAAAAATTGTTTTCGGACGAAACAAGTGAAAACGAAAAACTTTTTCATTAGTTTCATCAAAGGAAACAAATTTTTATGTTGTTTCGGATTCGGAGACAACGAGCCTCCGAATCCGGAACTGCACACTGAAACTGCTCATGCGTGCCACCATCTTGGAGTGTATCTTGGTATACACCAAGATGGCAGCATCCGCATGTTCGAGCGACGCCATCCTGGTGTCTACCAAGATATATTTCAAGATGGTGGCGCACATGCAGAATGCTCCGGAAGCCGATATGGCCACCGCTTGTTCATTGTGTAACGTCATACGGTCCGCCTCCAAGATGGCGACGGGAATGCGGAGAACATGCTGGCAGCCAATACAGCCTCTGCACGTTCTGAAAACGTATTTATGTATGCCCGAATATAGTTTTCATATATTCAGGCATATAATAAATTTGTTATTTTGGATTCGGGCGAACAGCCGAATCAACTGAATTTCGTTGATTTGCAGGTTCGTCCTAATCCGAATGCACATGTCTAATATTAACATCACTTTTCCACTATTGGGTGAGAAACACCAACAGAATAACCAATAGGGTCCACTTCAGAATATCTGCAAGTTCCTTTAGTTAAAATCAGAGCACTTAGGTTAAGACCCAGTTGTTAGTCTTTTATAACCAAATCTCGCTGTCCATTCTTTCTCCTAAAATGTCCCTATTTTAAGCTTTAGAGTAGAGATCTGTATTAATTAATGTACCATTTTATTTCCAAAGTTGTTTAAATTGCAATTCAGCCCTCCCTCAGGTTATTGTATCGGTTAGTTTTACATGCATATGTAAAGGAAAAGTAGCAGTTAGAAAATAGTGGCATACCTAACTGAGATGAGAGAAGGGGGACACATCATAGTTCACTGTGTCTAGGCAATTGACACAACCCTGCCATGCCCCCAGTTATGTAGACCAATTAGAATTTATGTGCCAAAATTGATTGTTTAAACCCATTTTTTTCCTACCGTTACTTTTCCTTTATAAGGTACACCTGGAAGCATACTGCATTTACCTGTCTATTGAGGTTCAAACGTGCATACATGAGCCTTACAAGGGGTTACTTGTTTTGGGTTCCACAGGTTGAGTACCGATGATATAAATGTTACTAACAGAGATTTGTAGTTCCTAACCTTTAGGGTGAAGTAATGCTGCAGATGCAAGTCAAAAAGCCAGACATCAAGCATGCACAAAGTCTATACTGTATGTTCTTCTCAGGCATGTCTACATGGTGTTTCCTCCAAGTTCTCTGATTTTTTTTCCACAATCTCAAACATGCTGGTAAGGGAATTTACTTCCATTCAAATGATAGTGGTAAAGACATAAGACCTCTTGTTTACAACTTATGAGGTCCAGTGGGCCTCGGCTCTCTCCCCTGATGTCACCAGGGGGCTGCACAATATATTCTGGATATGTAATTGGGTCTAAGGGGCACACAACAAGTAATGGTCAGACTGTGGACATGCTGCCTATGTGAATGGAGGCTGGAGACATGCTGCAGGAGACAGTTTCAGACATATGTTATATGGGATCACTACAGCCCCTTTAAAATGAATGCTGCCACTACTAACTGCTAAGGTCGAAGGGCCACACAGCAAGTACCCCCAGGCTCTTGGTTGGACACCAGGCAATAAACTTTGAGCTCCTTGGAACAGCAACTGATGTGAACAGCTCAATGTTCTCTATAAAGTGCTTTGAAATAAAGAGCCAATGTTTTATAAAGGAGTCAAATAAATATTAAATAGGTCTATTCACTGATTTTTCTCTTGACCAGAGTGCCCTTTAACAATAATAGTACCAGAAAAAGCTACCACTTATCCTTTGGTTAAAAAAAAGGTAATTTTATTACACGCTCCTCAGAGCCGCAGTTAAGTTTGTTTTGAACAAACTGGCATTTAGGCAACTTAAATATATTTATCAAAATTGGAAATAAGATGGAAAGTGCATAAAAGCCAAGAAATAAAGGAGCATTCTTTCCATCTATCCCACAAGGAATGGGCATGTATGGTTCACTCCAAGTTCAGGTATGACTGAAGGAAACACGGTTCCCATAAACGTGGGTGGCAGTCTATCGGAATTCTTGTTAAACTGTAAAACTCCAGATCCCAGAGCTGGGTTCAGACAGAACTAAGCCATAACTGTCTGTAGGGAGTATTTATTAAGCCCGACCAAAAATGACACCTTCAAATTGTCATTTAAGAAAGGATACACAGATCTAGAGCGTGCTTCTGCCAAGACTGGCAGATGAGCTGACAAGCAGTGAAGTGGCAGGTCCTGTCGGAGTGCAAAAGCTGAACTGTGCACATCTGAGCCTTTCATGGAAATATGGAGAGGGGGGAAGAGGACGGTGTATCCAGGGTTCTATAATGAAGTGTTTGTGACAGAGAGGCTGATTGTCACTGATAATGACACCAAAGACACTCAGCTCCTCACAGCGTGGGAATTCCTCTCCAAACCTGGAATTTCACATACCGCTGTTACTCATCCTATACAATTTCTACAAATATTTGTCTAATGCAGCACTTCACATGCAGTCATGCAGCAGTTCTCCTGCAATAGACTAGGAGACATGGATATGCAATGCTATAGATTGATTTTAAAAGCATATTGGATCCCCTAATTTATTACGGTAGCTCCGTCATTCTGTATATATAGTAAAGAACATGCCCCTGCAGGGCTGTCCCTGTAATGAGGCAGCCTGAGAGCCCTTGCCTTGGACGACATCTCTTAGGGTCACGGGGGGGGGGGGGCAGACGGGGTGTACCTTTGTGGCCAGAGCATCCCAGGTTGCTACGAGCTCTTAGCAACCTGTAATGCTCTGGCCAGAGTGTTCCGTTCAGCTCCTAGCAACCAGTAATGTCACTGGTTGCCAGGTGTTCAGTGGGGAATTTTGGCTGGCATCCCACCTAGCTCCTGGCAACCAGTGACGTTGGTGAGCTGGGCAGGACACCGGACAGAGCTGGAGGCAGAGGTAAGCTGACCAGCTTTCTCACCCCACCTCCTCACACCCCCCCAGAACCTGCTCCTTTAGCATCCCTCCCCTGAACAAGCTCCACTAGCACCTGGCCCAACCTCCACCCCCCTGCCACCTTAGGCCACTCAAAGTATAGGGAAGCCCCTGTGCCTCATCAGCAAGAGTTAAAACCCCAGTGCTGGCAGCACAGAGGAATGTTGTACACACAAGTAGTAGCGCAGCTCTCCAACACACAGAAGTAGAACTGTGCAGAATCCTTACATACAGAATAAGAACAGATACTGGGAATTAAACCCAACATACATGACTAGATGAGTGATTCTTTGCAGTATCCATACATACTGTATATAATAAGGACAGATAATGAGAATTACAGCCAGCCTATAGGACAAGAGAAGTAGTAATGTGCATAGTCCATACATACAGTATAAGGACAGTAAATTCCACATCTCCTGCTTTTTATACATATGCCAATACTAGGATCCCTGGGAAGAAGGGTGCGTCAGATCAACGAGAGAAGTCAATGGAGATGTGTCTATCATTATCATTAATCTGGGTGACTCCATAAATCTTGGGAAAGGGGGGGTTTACACATTTTCACCCCGGGGAATTCACTCATACATATTAGTTTTAGGGTCTTCTTCTATAAATATAAACACATATATGCATTCAGTTTTGTTTTCCTGTTGACGCCCAAGAGAGAAAGGGAAATAAAAGGCAGCCATTAGCGTGTGCATCACTTCACAGTAAATCGGTATACAAAGGAAAGCGCTTATCTAATCAGCACCAAATCCTGTCAGAGAGCTGACACATTTTCAAAGTGACTTCCTTATGTCAGGTTGTATCGTCACACAGAATAAGTGAGTTAATTATCTTTGACAATGTTGCAGATAAGTTCCTATTTTCCTGCACCAAACCAGGGTTCTCCTTTATCCTTTCTTGTCACAACGCATTCATCAAGTAAACTGAGGCCGGCACAGGCTGCCAAAGTCTTCTGCCATCTCAGGGGGGGTTATCTGTGTGAGATCTCTCCAGCTAAGTAATGACAACATCAGTAATATGATTATAATAGGTAGTACTTTATTGTATTCTCTGTACTTCCCTTTCGTATTAATCTTCCCCCATTTACATAGTTTAGACTTTCTTGTAGAGCAGCTTTTCTCAACCAGGGTGCTGTGGAACCTGGGGGTGCCTTCTGGCATCCTCAGGGGTGCCCTAAAATTTTTGCACAGCTCATGTGCAAAAAGTTCCATGGTTCATACTGATCGTCAGCACTTGGAAACGAATGACGCTAATCCAGGGAGGGTGAGATCCCTTCAGGCCATCCGTCCTGGCCTGCTCCACCTCACACCAGCAGCTGCGGCTCCTGATGTGATGGTAGGACCCATGAGACATTGCACGACTGCCAGTTACAGGCATGACTCCCAGAAGCATAGGCATGAGGGGATTTGTAGTTAAAGCACAGCTGGATGGCCAGAGTTGCTCACCCCTGGTTTAAAGGCTGCCATGACTGAAAACATTTGAAAAACAGTTTGCGCAGACAAAGATTTTGCATGGGGTCCCTCTTAAAATCTACACTGTATTGCCAAAAGTATTGGGACGCCTGCCTTTACACGCACATGCACTTTAATGGCATCCCAGTCTTAGTCCATAGGGTTCAATATTAAGTTGGCCCGCCCTTTGCAGCTATAACAGCTTCATCTCTTCTGGGAAGGCTGTCCACAAGCTTTAGGAGTGTGTCTATGGGAATATTTGACCATTCTTCCAGAAGCACATTTGTGAGGTCAGGTACTGATGTTGGAGGAGAAGGCCGGGTTCGCAGTCCCCGCTCTAATTCAGCCGAAATGTGTTCTATCGGGTTGAGGTCAGGACTCTGTGCAGGCCAGTCAAGTTCCTCCACCCCAAACTCGCTCATCCATGTCTTAATGGACCTTGCTTTGTGCAATGGTGTGCAGTCATGTTGGAACAGGAAGGGGCCATCCCCAAACTGTCCCCACAAAGTTAGGAGCATGAAATTGTCCAAAATATCTTGGTGTGCTGAGGCCTTAAGAGTTCCCTTCACTGGAACTAAGGGGCCAAGCCCAACCCCTGAAAAACAACCCCACACCATAATCCCCCCTCCACCAAACTTTACACTTGGCACAATGCAGTCAGGCAAGTATCGTTCTCCTGGCAACCGCCAAACCCAGATACGCCCATCGGATTGCCAGACAGAGAAGCGTGATTCGTCACTCCAGAGAACACGTCTCCACTTCTCTGGAGTCCAGTGGTGGCGTGCTTTACACCACTGCATCCGACGCTTTGCATTGCACTTGGTGATGTAAGACTTGGATGGAGCTGCTCAGCCATGGAAACCCATTGCATGAAGCTCTCTACGCACTGTTGTTGTGCCAATCTGAAGGCCACACGAAGTTTGGAGGTCTGTAGCTATTGACTCTGCAGACAGTTGGCGACTTCTGTGCACTGTGCGCTTCAGCATGCATGCGCTGACTCCGCTCTGTCATTTACGTGGCCTACCACTTTGTGGCTGAGTTGCTGTTGTTCCCAGTTGCTTCCACTTTGTTATAATACCACTAACAGGTGACCGTGGAATATTTAGTAGCCAGGAAATTTCACGGATGGACTTATTGCACAAGTGGCAACCTATAACGGTACCAGGCTTGAAGTCACTGAGCTCCTGAGAGCGACCCATTCTTTCACAGATGTTTGTAGAAGCGTCTGCATGCCTAGGTGCTTGATTTTATACACCTGTGGCCATGGAGGTGATTGGAACACCTGAATCCAATGATTTGGAGGGGTGTCCCAATACTATTGACATTATAGTGTATATTTGACCCCTATCTAGAATAAGGGTCTGGGATGGGTTTCGGATGTTGTTATCACATGTTGTTATTTACGTTGATACATTTTTAACTGGGGCGCTTTAAGATTTTGCAAACTTGTAAAGGGTGCCACTGTGTACAAGACGTAAGGATGATTGGGGACACACCATCGCTGCAGAGGAGGAGGAGGAGACACACGTTGGAAGGAGCACTAACACAGCCAGCCAATTACAAGAATTGGGTGAATATAACTTTGTTAGTTTTCTTCATATACCAAAATGAGCACTTAACCCTTGCAGTGCAGTGGTAGCCCCAATGCAAGGATTAATACAAAATGTGCCCGGAGTTCTGCTTTAAGAAAATATTTTGAAGCATAAAAACAAAGCCTTTTTATTGATTTCACATTGCTTGTCCTTAATACCTAATGTGATGCTGGTGCCTTTAGATCTTTTTTTAAATGACAAAATGGCTTGAGCAACCGTTATTTTTTTTATTAGATTATATTTTTAAACAAAGGTGTTTTCCCTTCATTCCTGACCTTTGCATGCTTCCTGAATGGCAGGACCTGACATTATAAATTCCTAAAATCCAATACGAAATTATCTCAGTTTTAACAGGCCCCAACAGAATCCGCCGTGTGCAGTCGGCTAATATTGCGGTGTTCTCATAGTTTAGGAAAACGGTAATATTAGGGGAGAAAATAGAAAAGCAGATTGCACGCTGTGGGATCACAAAACTCTGAGTCATGCTTTAATGCCATAATCCCAACCAACTTAATAAGATCTCCATTTATCACAGCAAATTATGACTCATTGTTGGTCCGAAAAGTGTGAAATCTGTTTCCTACTTTTTGAAGGCTTGTATTTCCGAATGCGTAAAACTTCCAAAGCGTTCTCGCTGAATGTTTCGAAAACAGCTTGCCAGAACTATAATGGCAGTAGATCATTGCTGGAACGTTACGCTAAATATCTGTTTCTGTTTAAAGAAGATCCCCATCCTAATGGAAAAACAGGAAGTCATTTTACAATGATGAGCTGTTGAAATCACTAAATATAACCGATTATTATTTCACTGAGTTTCCTTGCAGTGGCTCATTTTCTTGCAATGGCTCTCCCTGATAATATGCCGCTGATACTGCTGGCTTGTTGTGTCTGTGCCTGCCCCGGTATATTATTCTGATCGACATCACAGCATACTTAGAGCATTAGAGGAAAAAACGAATTATTGCATTATGCAAGTTCTTTTTTTCTGGTTCAGACCAGGGTGGGTGTCTCACATGGTGCGACTGCTGTGTATGTGTTATGACGTTTGTGATGCGTGATGATGTAATTCACTGCCGGTGACCATCTTGGTGATGGACGCCAACAAAGAAAGGAGGGGATACTGACCCGGCAGGATCAGGTATGCCACCGGGTCCCCCTCTCCCTCATGCCACTGTTGGGCTCTTGGTCAATGACTGAGTGCCTAACTTTTAAGAGGGGGTGACACCAAAAGGACTGTCAGTCATTTTGGTGTCACCCCCTCGGATGGTGTCACACGATGCGGGCAGCACCCCCCTTGTGACGCCACTGGTTCAAACCTAATCAGCTAATATACAGAGAAGAAGCAGTGGCAACGCATAGGTCCTATTTTTTTAAATACTTTTAATTGTGACTCACTGTTAGGCCTCTTTCACATGGGTGCCGTCAAGGCCGGATTTACTCTATCTGCTGCCCCAGGCCAGGTTCCTCCATGTGCCCCCTGAATGCAGGCTGCATACAAGTGATCTTGGCGAAATCGCTGAGATCACTTCTACAAAACAAGCGGAGGCTTCCCTGCTCTACATTTAGCCCTGCTTGCCCAAGGCAGGTCTAAATGTAGAAGATAACTACCTGCCCAGCACCCGGAACTGCATGTCCTGGGCGTCGGGAGATAGGAATTCAACACCGCTGCTGCCCCTCTACTCCCTGAGGCAGGGCCTTGGTTGGCCTTGTGGCAAATCCGGCCCTGGATGCCGTCCATTCCGATCAGCAGGGGATCCATGCACAGTTCCCCTTCTAATCAAAGCAGAATGGAACAGATGTCACTCTTGTGTGTCCATTCAGTTTTTCCTCCATCTTGTGATAATCAGTTGTAAACGGACGGACGTCCATTTAGATCTGGCTTCCGCAAGGCTAACATTGGGCTACCGATCATGATCCATCCCTATCTTTTATTGAAAATACGTAAATGAGCAGATAAGACCAGGTAAAGTTTTGATTAACCCTTGCCGTGGGGGTAGCCCCAATACAAGGGTTAATCAAAATTTTGCCTGAAGTTCTTCTTTATTGTTAGAGCTATAACCTGGCACTTTCAAACCTCATATACACCTGCTGAAGGTTGTAGTACTGTAAAAATCAGTTATATAAATAAACAAAAATACCTGTTTTGTATGGACCCACCTTTTGAATTATTTGTGCATGCTTGTCTGCCTTAAAATGTAAGTATGGATAAATACATGACATTGTAGTTGTAATATATTCCATTACCTGCTCACCTCTCATTAAGTGTAATAAATCTTATAGGCACATGCATCAGAAAACGGATATTGATGTCAGCTGGAAAGGATCAGAAATTGACATGTTACCATTAATAACCCATTACCATGCGTCCGGTAACACTATTTACTATAAATCTGGTCTCCTTTAATCTCTCCCTGATTTACCAACTATTGCTTTGGATGGTGAGCAGAACTGTGTGCTGTAGAATAGAGGCATCAATACCTTAAAGGCCCACTATATATAAAAGTGTATCTATTCTAAACCCAGGAACAGAAATGTGATATACTGCGCCTTACCAGTCCTTAGATATGGTGCCTGCATTCATTTTTTACCCAGGCTTTTCCCTTTTTTTTACCTAGCGATTCTGCCTATAACACACTTCCTGCTTTAGGGTGACAACTAGGGTTGCCACCTTTTCTTCACGCGAAACACGAACACTCCAGCGACACGCAGACATATTTTTGGGGAGAATGAGTCGCGGCTTATTCACGTGTAAATAGTGCCACCCAGTCATATATAAATATCACAGTTGAGACTGTTTTCAGTGATAGGGACCAGTAGCCCCTATCTCAATTTTGGTTGCCCATGTCTGCCTGACAGGTTGTATCCGGGTTTCTGCTGCTGAAGCCTGGACACAGCATTCAAAATCCGGATTGTCTGGGTGAATCCTGGTCGGGTGGCAACCCTAGTGACAACATTCACTCACTGTGCTGAATCTAAAGGCGGAGCAGCGTAGTCACTCTAACACAGGAAGTGTTTTAGGACTACAGATCACCCCACCCCCCTCTTCTTCTTGCAGAATGTACAGTATATGGGAGAACACTGGTTTTCCAGCAGAATCAAAAGGTATTTTTTGCGCTTATTGAAAATAATTGATATAACAAAACATTTTCAATGGTACATTTAATAGACCTAATGGGAGCAAATAAGAGAAGCTCATTGTTAGGGTTGATAAACAGTTTTAAGTCCATTTAAAACTACATGCCAGTCTATGACTATACTGTACACGGGGTGACACTGCAGTGTTTTCACTGCAGAAAATATAATTTTCAGGCTGTCAGCCTGTAAAAGGATCATAATTATACTTGGCAAACTTTAATGGAATCTCAAACAACGAGACTTTTCTGGTGGAATGTAACAAAGACATATAAATTAAATTAAGTATTGTTTTATTTATAGTAGTTTACAATGTATATAGTCAATTTACAAAAAATAGTGTCTGCATCCAAACACTCATGGCCTACACAGAGTACATTAAAAGCTCCACAAAGCATCTCAAAATGATTGCAGTTCCACTTTTAAATAACTACCGCTTAGCGTTCTCTCCCCTTACTTTCTACCAATTATGAAAAAGTGGTTATGTAACATTTTATGTGGTATAAAACCCTTGATCTACCATGGGTCAATCTCATCTGATGGATGGGGTACGAAGGCAACAAGTGACTTCAATGTGTTTTGTAGACTGGGGCATCTGCTTCCTCAGGAAATGCAGTACAAAAATGAGAAAACCTGCATAAACCAACATTGAACATGCCCATAAGCTTTCAAAGACATTCTGTATAGGAGTACTTACATTAGAACAGTAATCAATATCAGAAGCAGAGATAAAACCTAAAATTATTTTATACATCTCAAACTCCATCCAGATCACGGCTGGCTCCACCCAGCTATCATTTGCGGGGTGAACGGCTGGCCCTTCGGCAGGCCGTTTTCCCGCTTCGGCTGATACTTCGGCATATGCCTTTGGCTGCTGTATGGGCTATTGTGAATAGCCCGTACAGCACCCCCCCAGTTCGACTGAACCGAAGGGCTCCGGCGGCCGAAGAAAGCCGAAGGATCAGCCAAAGCTACGGCTGGATCCTTCGGCTCCTTTGTGAATAATTAGTCTTTAAGTGCAAAAAAATACCTATTGATCGTTTCAGAAATGCAGAGCTGTTGTGGGTCCTGTGCACATTTCCTGTGGTATCTTAAGGTATCTTTTCAATTCTTATCTTGCACAGAAGAACAATTAATCCGTATGCTGTGGAAATGAGAAGAATAGGAGGGGTTTGGTAATTTAACAACAGGCAATTAGCCAGGGCTGACACCAAATCTTGCTATTTCAGTCAACAACAAAAAAGACACGTGGTGTCATTCCACAAGAGAAAATTAGGAGCTGGGTGAATTTATGGCTGATCAACAGGTAATTCACTGTATTTCCAAGGTTTTTAAAGAGATACAACACGGCTAAATGCGTATGTACTGAAGATTTTTTTTACATTTTTATCTGACATACGGTTGTAGTTTTGTAATATTGGGGGGAACAGAGTTCTACTTTGAAACCTGTGCACAGATACCAAAGCTGGCCAGAGAAAATTAAAGCCACACAATTCAACTGTAACCATCCAATGAGCTGCATAATAATACGCATGCTAAACTCACAAAGTATTCTTGCTTGTGGGCCAAAGATAAGATACGCTTTCTATTGAGTGAAACCGATTCATTGAATCTTGGCTACCTTTTCAGGTCTATGGTTTTCTAACTTGCCGCTCCATGCAAAGTACACCCAGATACGGGCCAGAGATACATTTTTATGGCAGACGGAGTAGAATAATAGAGACAAAAGTAATCTTCTTGCAGCTACTTCTTGCTGGCTTTATGTAACAGAGCTCCTTTGTAGCAATCTATATATACAGCTGTGTCTACTGGATGGTGCCCAAGGGGTTGTACATCATAGTTTGCTAAATTTTAATCATGCTAATGTTTGCATTTGTGTGGAGTTCACATGTCCCACAAAGCTCTTAATCCTCGCTTTGCAATGTTAGGCAGTATGCCCAGACTCACTTGGGTCCTCCCTTGCAAATGGCACTTGTTCTATTCACTGCTACAGAGGGTAATACATTTATACATTTATGTATCAGATAAAAGCTCAGCTAGGAGAACTGCCCCATCAGCCTATAAACTTCCAACTAGATGACACTGGCAATTAATTTACAAATTACAATGGACTTCCTTTCTTTTTGTTCTATGTTCCCTTAAGGATTGAAATCTAAGGTCTGTAAGCTTGTGGATTAAAGTAAGACTGAAATTGATATTTCAAGCTACTTTCACATTATGCAAAATGCAGTGAAGGAAATGTGGAGGTGTTGCTTAAAGATACACTCAGCACAAAGTAACTGTTTTTCAAAGGACCCCCCTAAAATCCCACCACACTTACAATGACTGTGCTTCCCTTTAGTTTTTTAGGCAGTGGTTTTATATCTATCGCACACCTTTATTGATGTTCCTCTTGTTAGTTGGGTGCTGGAGAAACTGGTGGAATGCACCACATCAAACTAATGAATGAGAGATTGTCCGCACAGCTTAGGCTTCAAAATGTCATCTTCATTGTTGTTCCTGCAGCATAAAGAAAGCTTGCAATGTTTAGGGAACCATGTAGGATCCCTTAGTTAGGTGAAATGTCATGCAGGACCCCTGGGGGAGAGGGGGTGCAGGTGGGAATGTGTGGGGAAAGGAGGTGATGGTCGGCCAAGCTAAGAAGGGTTGGTGGGGATTCTGGCTGGCCCCTCCCAGCTCATGGCAATCAGTGATGTCACTGGCTGCCAGGAGCTGGAAGGGACACCAGCCAGAGCCTCCTGCTCAGCTCCTGGCAACCAGAGACATCAGTGGTTGCCAGGAGCTGTGTAGAATACTGGCCAGAGCCTCCCAGGTTGCTAAGAGCTAGGTGGGGAGATGTATATGACCCTTACACATCTCCCCGTCTTGCTCTTAGCATCCTGGGACACTCTGGCCAGAAAAGAGGGCAGCAGACACAATGCAAATGTTGTGCAGCAAAGCGACCATGCCACTCTGCCTGCTGACCCAAGGAAGTGCTTACTAAAGCAACAGCCTCAGGCTGCTTCATTAACGGGATGGTCCTGCTGACTGCTTATGTTGCTGTGTACAAAATGAGGGTGGCAAGCTACAAAGTTGTCTTTTGGAACATGGGTTGCAAAAAGCACAAAGCAGGGAAAGCTAGGCATAGTAAAGCATATGTATGTAAAGCAATTCAGTTTGCTGTAACTGTTGGCTAGCATTCACTTTAAAGCTTATGAGCACATGGAGTACTATGCATGCCTATCAGAATGGCTGTAATTCAGGTATGTAAACCAACAATAAATGTAAAAGACAACAGAATGGAGACATTTTATAAAAGTATAAGGTAAAATTGACAGCAGATATAAAAAAATATACTGATAGTCATAAGCAATGGTAATGCAAACATTTTAAACATAGAAGAAGGCTACAGGGGAATGAGTTAAAGGAACACTGGAGGGGACCTACAATGCAACAAATCTGCTACCTTGCCCTGAATGGACAAAGTACAGTCTCACGTGAAAGACAAAAATTCCAACCTCAAACTGGAATGTTAAATGATGCTTAATGAACCATAATGAACAATGTTAAGATGCTAGTAGTTATTAGCTATTAAGCCAACCAGAAACATTGCAAGCTGAAAATAAAGACAATTTAAAACATATGCTTATCAAGATTATGGATTGCACCTTAACATAAAGAAGATGAAGATCATGACAACCAGTAAAATCATTAATTCAATCATTTCACCTCTGATGGAGAAGAAATGTACGGTATACATAGTAGATGATTTCAGTTTTCTTGAATCAATAATCAATAATGCAATGTCAAACAGCCAAGAATTCTGACAACAAATCACCCATATAAAGCTGGCCATACACTGCTTGTATTTTGGCCGATTCCTGCCGAAACGTCTGAAATGTTAGCAGTCAGTTGTTTTGATTTGGCCGACCCATATGACAGGTGCCGGCCAAATCAAAACAAATAGGCGAAGCCAGCGGTGATGTCACCGCTAGCTTTGCCTATTTGTTTCCTTTTTGCCAACACCTGTCATACAGGTAATTTTGTGGCATGTGTTCCGCTGGTTTTTATTTTATTTTGGCGAATCGGCATCATAGTTGACAATGCTGGACACCGTGATTAATGTGGATTACTTCGTTGGATCAATTTTTTATTTTTTTTCAATTAAAGGACTTTTTTCAAAAGTGTGGTGTTTTTCTTTACATTTTCATTAACCCTTTAGTGAACAAACAGGGGTACAAGTACCCATTACTCACTCACCAGGGGAGGGGGGCAGCATTGGGGTGCCCCCTTTATTAAAGAGGGTACCCCCATGCAAATAAGCCCCCCTGTTCGTAAACCCCCACAACCAACTCCCCAGGGCTTGTTGGGAAGAGGCCCTTGTCCCCAAGGATATGTGGGCTGGTATGGCAGGGAGGGTACCGAGCAGAGTAAACGAGCCGAATGCCGCTCAACGGCATTCGGCTATACACTCACTGCCATTTGTCCCCTATGAGACTAGGGGCGAACAGCAGCGAGTGAACTGCCGGAGGTTTGGCTTAGCCGATCCAGATGTTATATTGGCTGAGTGGAACGGCTTCTTCACTTCGGCTCAGCCAAACATGCTGAGCATGTTCAGCTGACCAAAGCCAGCTGAAGCAAGCCAATGTACGGCTGATTTTAGCCGATATACAGCTGATTGTAGCCGATGTATGGCAGCTGAGTGAATAACTCCCTATGACTATGGAATTTTCAAAAACATCACAGAAAAGTTGGACAGAGAGATGAGATAGGTTACAAATCTCATCTTAGGAACCAAAAATCTAGGAAAGCATGGAGCAGTGAATGTCCTAATTGGATCTGTTCTTGCTATGATGGCCACTATACATTCATTTTTTTTTCTCTGTGAAGTAGTGTTCAAATTCAAATTTTGCAAGTCTCAGGCAAGTGCCGAGAGATCTTATGACCCATATTTCTAAACCTAGTCTAGCAATGTGACAGATGAAAGAACCACCAAAATAGCCTTGGTGACTGCAAAACCAGTGCTAGGCAAGGTTAACTGGCATAGTAGTACCAAAAAGTAGACAGTTGATTTAAGTGATCATATATACTATACAGTATATAGTTATATGATAATTAACAATTTATTAAGCCAAAAAAGCATACTTCTTTTTACCCTTTGTTCAATCTTTGTTGCATCTCAGCGCTGCTGATCTCCTGCAGCCTGTTTTTATGCACTTCAACGACCATGCTTATGAAATGTATGTTAAAATGGCTGATTTTTGACTAGAGATGAGCTTCAATTTAAGAAGTTGCAAGTCAGTTACAGGCCCACTTAGTTCATAAAATAAACCAAAAGATTGCACATATAATATATGCAAGCAAATCTGTGATTGTCCATGAGCTGGTTAATTTAAGCTGAATGTTTTTGGCTTATGAGTGACTTATAGCACACTGGTATGCATTACTGCCAATCAGTCACAATATAGCTGGTGTCAAGTGTTCCATCTCACTAAAATTGAGCATGGGGGATAAAGAATGAAAGCTGATCATGGAGCTGGGTGGTACAAGAGGCAGAGAGGAAACTGATCATAGCCCAGGAAGAAAAAAAAAGAGGAGGAAAGTTAGATCTGAGAAGTAATGCAGACACTATCCTGCTACATTCATTCCTAGTGGTAGAATCTTCTAGCAATTCACTGAGCAGCAGATCAGGGCTGAAACTAACATGCTGTCAATGCATAAACAGGGCTGTAAATCACATGATCTTTAACATAAAGTCTAATTTCCTGCAATGCATGTTAAAAATATATACAGGGTCGTCCATTTAATGAGCCAGGCGAGGGCTGTTGCCTCAGGCGGCATCTCTTTGGGTCACGTGAGGGGGTGGCAGAGAAAGCGGCATGCGTTTGCAGTGCGGCCCTTTGCAGCCAGAGTGTCTCAGTTTGCTAAGAGCCGGGCGGGGAGATGTATAAGGGTCATACACAACTCCCCACACAGCTCTTAGCAACCTGGGATGCTCTGGCTGGCATCCCGCCCAGCTCCTCGCAACCAGTGATGTCACAGGTTACCAGGAGCTGGGTGGGACGCTGGCCAGAGATTCAGAGCCTGCAGAGACCGGCATCACTCTTGTGTCTAGCTGCGCTGCCTCCCGCTGCTCTAATTGCTCGCAGCATCCCCCTCTCCCTCATCGGCAAAAAGGCTAGGGACACCTTGAATATAGGAGGGATGGAATAGGGACAAGGAATGATGACTATAGGATATAATATATAGGAAGTTTATTAATGAATGACAAGCAAGTACATGCATGTTTTAGTGTCAACTGCTTATCTGTACAATCAAGCCAGTGCTTGTATCCGTCTATAATAAATTACATTTAGATCCTAAGGATTATGAGGGATAACAACTGCAAAGGTAATGCATCCAAAGCCTCCGAAGTTGAGTTGAATACTGCAATGTTTATGATAGACATTATGGCATTTGCTGGGGTGTCTAAAACATATTACTGCAGGTAAATACCCATGTAGTGTGCTCAACTTTTGATAAATTTTATAAATACTCACGCACTTAAATCCTCATATCAGCTCTAACATGTTAATGTAATTTCAATAGCAATGTCCCTGTCTCCCAGTTGTGCTCCTGCTTTGTCACACACACACACTTCTGATTGAGACTGCAAATGGTCATTTTAACACACATTATGCGGCCATGGCCCATCTTTGTCACCATCTGAGATTGTAGGAGATCAGCAACCCTGAAACAAAAAAGGGTATGTATTTTATCACAGTAACATAGCAGCTGTTTATCATTCAGTTAGCATTATGTGACGATAATGAGGTCTGAGAACCCCCAAACTGGAATGAATGGAGAAGTTGTACTGAACACAGTGCCACCCTCATTTAACCAGAATTTGCAGGTCGATGACAAAAATGGTCAGATTTATATCCCATGTCTATGGTGTGCGGTTGAAACATTTAATAAGCCTCCAACCAGCTTGAAGCCCCTTTGATAGACACCAGTCCAGCTATGAAAGAATTCAGTAATATCATAAATAGTACTTTATAGTCTAGATTAGGGTCTGCAAAAGACTACTATGGCCCTGCCATACATAGTTGTAAATAATTCAGTGACAGAATACACATCTGTCAGACTGGCAGTAGTGACCTATATTGTTATACAGAAGAACCTTGCAGAGTTAGGTTTTATACAATCTATATAATTCTTGTGATTGAAATACCTTCATAAAAAAGTGGCAACCATGTTAACTCCAAACATGCCTATATTACAGGATTCAGTAGACTAATGAATCTGCATTGAACCAAAGAACAGACAAACTTCACTTAAGTATTTTTGCCTTTTACTTCCACTTAATGTAATGTTGCTATTGTCTGCTTTGTAATATTTTTTTCTCTGCATAGTTTCATACACCGTTTTTTCTTCTCTTTCATTAAAGCCACATTTAGAAATCATCAAGCTGAATCTCTGAATGTTCTAATTAGAAATGAAAGACAACTACCTCATTGTAAACTCTGTAACATTCCTGCATGGATATGGCAGTGAATGATAAAGACATTTTCTTGAAAGATCAGAATTACAACAGCAGATGCTGTGAATGGAGGATGTTCCATTGAAACACATGCTGGTGGCTCCCGAGTGTGAAAGAGTTAACTGCATAATTAACAGGTTCCAGTGATGATAACTCCTAGTCTGCTGGTACTTTGGTTGTTGACCCTGGGCAGAAAAATCTCTGCTCAGAGTAGGATCTGAGAGTGCAATATATCACAGTTCATGCATACTTTATTTCAATAAGAAAATATCATTGTGGCCTATACTTCAGAACTTGACACAGAACAGTATTCTGAGTTATTACCTGAGATTTCATAACTCTTGTTCTCTGCTTTGTTTATCAAAGTTACATCATTGCATATTGGCTGGTTTGCTTTGTATATTAGAGCACCTTTCAATTACACTTTTGGCCCTGAATGCTTCCCCATTTCTATTGTCTGCTACCAGCTGTTGGCTTATAGTGGGAGAGCACTCAGACACAATGGAAATTAATTTGATGCAGAAATGTTTGTTAGTTTGACCAAGTAAATGTGGAAGGTTCATCCCATTCTGGTTCAGTCACTTAACCAGGAAGAAATATTAATCCACCCTTAACCTGTTCCAACTCTTATGTAATGGTAGGCATGTCAGCTTGCAATGTTAGTAATATGTCTTACTAAATATTAACCATATTGAACTAGGTGCTTTAAACTTCAGAGGATTACTCAGCATTGCAAAACAAGGTAACATCATGAACTTGCGGGCAATATAGTACATTCCCATTCCCACCCACAAGTCTTAAACATAAAAGAAGTCAAACATGAAAGAAATATTAACACCTTCCTCACTACTTATACTACATACGTTCCACCTATGTTTACACTTAAAGGAGAACTATAGGGAGAGTGAAATGTACTCATGAATAGGGAGCATGGAGCCGGCTTCCCTCCAATCAGGAAGCCCGGCGGCGCCTCATTTCACAGCACCCAGCTTCCATGATTGGCCAGAAAGCCGGCTCCATGCTTTCTCGTCACCTAGTGACGAGAATCATGGGGACGGCTTCCCTGCTAATCGGGAAGCCGGGTGGCGAATCTTTACATGCTGCCTGGCTTCCGGGCTAATCAGGAAGCTAGGTGGCAAGTCATTACATGCCCCCTGGCTTCCTGAATGGGACTTTCGTACTCGATACCGAAATACCGGTATCGGTGTATCCCTAGTATTTACTGAAACCTAGTGGTGGTGTGGTGCCACAGCAACTTGTTTATTTGTTCCATTAGAATATTCTCTTGTCCCCCTTCCTGTTTAGAGCAAGTTAGTAGAGTCCTATCTAGACCGCCCTGTTCCCTCCGTTAGTGTCAGCTCCTTGCAGAGCCAGGGCTTAGAAAAGTCAATGAGGAGAATTTATCAAAACTGGAGCAGACAAAATCTGGAGCAGTTGCCCATGGCAACCAATCAGCTTCTCTCTTCAGTTTGTTTAGTTCAGATTTGAAAATGAAAGAGAGAAGCTGATTGGTTGCCGTGCACAGCTGCTCCAGATTTTGTCTGTTCCAGTTTTAATAAATTCCCCTCATTGTCTTCTTACACTTCAAAAGACTTGGAAAACTTTCTCTGTGCTGCACTTATTTTAAGTGAAACTAGATTGGGTTCAACCTCTGTGTCTTCCTGAAAAGTTAAACTGCCTGCGTAATCTGCCAAGTTAGCAAGTGGCCATACTGTCAACACAGACTAGGTCTAAGAAGGGATGTAATTGGCATTTGAAACAGAACAAACATGATTTATATTAAGATCAATGACAGTAAGGAAGTCATTGGGGGGCCCTATTAAGATTTTGCTAAGGGATCCCATGATTTGAAGCTTTGCCCCTTGCAATGTCTATTTATCTTGAAGACTGACACTTATTACCCCGACTCCCTGATGAGCTTGTCTAATCAAGGGTGATATCACTGGGCCTTCTTTAGGATGCTTTTAAAGGTGAGGACTTCAAAACTTATAGAAAGTTTCTTAGGCACATTGTTAGGGTTCATTCACGCCAGGTGTGTTGCAGCTGCGCTGGCTGTTGTTTCCAGCGCAGCCTCAACACAAGACAAGGCAATTTGCTTTGTCACTGATGGTTCCCAATCACACCACTGCATTGTGGTGTGCGCTGAAAAAAAGTAAGGCATGCCTTACTTTTTTCAATGCAGCAGGATGCAACATCCTACAACCACCTTGCACCTGTGCCCGTAAAACTGAACGAAATGTAATTTGTGACATTTCAAGTTCTCACAAAAAAAGTACATGCTGTGATGTGCTGGGATCAGTGCTTTGGTACTGTGTTAGGGCACCACACACCAGACACTGTGCAATTAGCGCAGCATCTAGTGTAAATGAGCCCTTAGGGTGAATTTGGGATCCTTATATTTCCCAGAACCTGAAAGAATGCCCATTGACATCACCTAAGCCTGCAGGAAGTTGCCATAAGGCGTGGTCATTTTATTAAACAGACAGCAATTGAATTGAGCCACTGAATGTCCCCCTACTGGCTACTCTACATCTCTGCCTTTACTACAGGTACAAAATTATGGAAAAGAAAATTAGCAAAATAAAATTACTTTATCAGAAATATTTGCAATAATTGTTCAGAATACACGCTTAGTGAAAATATACAAAGCTTTCTTTCCCTTCAATGAACGGTAAACAAGTAACACTGGCTGGTCTGTGGCTGCTAATGTTACTTTAAAGACAAAGCATCTTGTCTTAGCAGACACATTATTTTAGAATTCGGGATGTAATAGCTTTGTGACTGACAGTAATGTAGGGGGAGAGTGCAGCCCGGGATCCCATATTGAACCAAACATCAGCAGCCCTCATCCTGGAATTGACAATATTGAAGCCAAAGGGTTTGAAATATTGAAGGATGAGCAACCTGATTCAAAGTACTTGGGAGACAATAGCTTTTAATTGCGTGCAATCCATAGATTACCATTTCCTCTCATTATTACAGTGACTGCCATTTGTACCAAATGATTTTTTCTAGAGGATTTGTACAACAGAATTCCTTTTTATCGAACAAGTGGGTGTGCTTGCTTCTTCTGAAGACATAATGATAAAAAGAATAGCATTGTTTTTAAAACAAAATAGGATGGGAAGTAATAGATACAGTCACATGATTGACTAGGCTGAAAAAAGGAATGTCTGTGAAGTTCAACAAATTTATGTGGTTTTGTTATAGAAGAATGTTAAAGCAAAGCTCCGGGGGAGAAAAAAAACTCCCCTTGCAGTGGGGCTGCCCGTGCACTGCAAGGGTTAAATGCTTGGTTATGTCTACGATACCTGGGTAAAGCAATTTTACGTACCTGATCCCTGCTTCCCTGGGGGCTGGCACTTTTCTCGTTTTCCCTATGCCCTGACTTGGCATCCTCACATATAATGTAGGGCTATGGGCCCTGCACTGTACTTAATGATGTCAGCGGGCCTCCGTCCAGTGGAGAGTAGGGGGGAAGTAAAAGTCCTTTACCCAGGTACCCTAAACCTAAAGGCTGGTTCACATCAGCCCCTTTGGGCTACTTAGGGCAGCATTACCTATTGCAGTCACAACATAAAGACAATTAAAAAAGCCTTGCTTTATATAGGGCCTGTTCACATTAACAACTATGTTTTCTGTGTGTTCCAATAAAACATGCAGGAATATATTTATCACATTGTATTACAACACACTGCAATGTGCTGTAGAGTAGAGCTGCAGCTAACGATTATTTTCAAAATCGATTAGTTAGCCGATTATTAAGTTCGATTAATCGGTTAATCGGATAAACAATAAAAAAATTAAAAATGGCTCCAGTGATGGACTACTAGTTTGTATTGAGATTGTAGTCAATCACAGGAGCAAGCTTGGAGCGGTGGAATAAAATAGTGTGGTGTGCAATATAGTGAAAAGGAAAGTGTAAAATTATACAGCAATTAATGCAGAATGGCACCGGCTATAGAGGACTACAAATCCCAGCAATAGTACATTATACAGCGCAATGCAGAATATCACCAGCTATAGAGGACTACAACAAATTCCAGCAATAGTACAATGTAGCTGGTGGTATTCCGCATTGCGCTGTATAATGTATTATTGCTGGGATTTGTAGTCCTCTATACAGTGCAGTGCAGAATATCACCAGCTATATAGGAATACAACAAATCCCAGCAATACATTATACATACAGTGTATAATGTATTGCTGGATGTGTATTCCTATGTATAATATACAGCACAATGTACCATAAGCTATAGAGGAATACAAATCCCAGCAATACATTATAGAGCACCATGTGTGGGAAGTGCAGGCTTAAGGTGCCCATACACTGCTCGATTCTCGTACGAGAATCGCAGGAAATCCCGCGATCGTACGAGAATCGAGCAGTGTGAACGAAGACGTGCGACCGTTTCTACTGTACGCTCGCACGTCTTTTGTCTAAAGAGCACGCTAGAAAACCAGCCGAAAATCGTACGATTTTCGGCTGGTTTGAACGGTGCTCGGGAGACAAATGCCGAATTTTTTTTGCGAGCGGGTCTGGCAGCGGCGAGCGTGAGGTGGGGAGGAGGTGCGGCGCGCAGCGTGTGTGGAGCCGTGAACAGGGCCAACTGATCGGAAGACGATTAATCGATTATTGAAAAAGTTGACAACTTTTTCAATAGTCGATTATAATCGATTATGTCGATTAGTTGTTGCAGCCCTACTGTAGAGAATAAAATGTACATAAAAGTAAACCGAAAAAAAGCAATGAAATGCATTATAGCAACACATTGCAGTGCATGGGGTAGTACACCTATGTGCTGTGCCTTGCCATGCGGTTTGGTGAGAACCAGCCCATAATGAGCATTCAACCCTTACAGTGGGACTGCCTCCGCACTGCAAGGGTTGATTTGTTTACACCCCCGAAGATAGGATTTAAAGCCTATGTAAAGACAAAATACATCTCTAGATTTCTGGCAGGATCAGGGTGATAACGTTGCTTCTCCATAGATACAGTAAGGTGAGTAAGTTTTGAGTGAATGAGTTCTGTCACCATATGACTATAAAACACCCTCCCGTCTTCTCAATTTCTTAACACACTTCATGCCCCAGGGGAACAACACCGCTCCTCCATAGATACAGTAGGGGGAGATTTGTCACCCTAGGACAGGAAGTATGTTATTGGCATGATCACCAGGTGAAAAAGTTTAAAAAAGAAAACTAATACAGCCAGCACATCTAAGGAGTGTTAGGCTGCATATTTTCATGTCCCTCCACAGGATTTACAGTGACATTAAACCCTCAGATTTTTTAACATAAAACAATACAGTAATGTGTGCCTTACTGTAATCCATGGTCGTTTCCCTTCTCTTTGCTGCTCTTCCTTTTAAATCTGTATCTCTTCTCATGCTGGGCAGAACTTCTGTTTTGCAGCAGACTGTCTTGTCTTTGGAATGGATACATGGTGTCTGTGTGCAGGTTCACAACCTGAGCCAGCACTACAGGAAGAGGCACGCTGCAAAGAGAAGTTCTCCACCAGCATGAGAAGACATGAGGATTTAAAAGGAAGAGCAGCAAAGAGAAGGGAAACTACCGTGGATTACAGTAAGGCACACATTACAGTATTGGTTTATGTTAAAAAATCTGAGGGTTTAATGTCACTTTAAGCTTTTTTTTTTTTTTACAAAAGAGCATTGGGTTACACTCCCAGTGAATGTTTGTAGTTTACAATCCCACTGTATGCAGCTCATTAGTCTTATTGAATCCTATAGTTAGCAGTGGAAAAGGATGCGCTGATGAGTTTACACAATGCTGATTGACACTGAATCTTTGACAATTAGCTAAAGGGAATCCATAGCCATTTTAATGAGAATGTGATTAGCTTAATGTACTGTAGATATTTTTTTTCAACATGCATTAATGCATTTAAAAAAACATGATTTCTATATGTATGACAAGACAACCATTTTTGCTCAGTATAAGGACATGCTAAGCTTCCCACATAGCAGGTAAAAACATGATTATATAATAGTGTATGGACAAAATCTGTCAGTAGAGTTTTACTGAAAATAATATAAATGGCTATCCTGTGGCTGATTTTTTACAGCAGCCAGTCAACACAGTGCTGATTTAGACCAGCCATTGTTAACTGGTCTAGGTTCATCAAGGTGCCTTCAAAAATCGATTACAATTGCAAGAAATAAGAAATACATTTAAAAAAATGTGCAAGGGATCACAGGTGACTTTTTTTTTTACAGCCTGATTAGTTGTTATAACATGTGCACCCTAATAACCAAGCATGCTAAGCCCAAGGAAGCACATATGGGCCAAGACAGGATTCAGGGCTGATAGTGGCTCAGCGTGGGGGAAGGGGAGGCACAGGGGTGGTTGGGGGCAGTGCTGAAGCTAGGGGGAGCATGTGCCCCGGGCGCCGCCGGCAGGGCCAGTGGCAGATTCGATAGGGGGGCAAACAATTAATATTATTACTGGGCGGGGCGGGTGGCACCGCTCCCTCCCTCCACTAGCACTGCCACTCCTGCAGGCACAACCGCACCTATGTATGTATGTGTATATACACTGTATGTTTATATAGATATATTCTTATATATTTTGTTTCCTCATATATAAATATATTCTCGTGTGTGTGTGTGTGTGTGTATACATATATATACACACACATATGAGAATATATTTATATATGAGGAAACAAAAAAATTATGGGAAAATATTTATATTTAAAAAAAAATAATATTAGTGGTCCGTGGGATTTAAAATTATGAATTTAGTGGTCCATGAGATCCGAAAGGTTGGCGACCGCTGCTCTAAACCTTTACTTCTTATGATAATGATACCAGGATGAGGAAACATACAAAAACAAAAGAGTGGTTCTAAGTCATCCCCACTCTACCTAAAACTAGAAAACAGTTTGGGGTGCTACTCCACTCCACTTATGTTTCCATTTTGCATACTCCTTGATTCTAGTTGGTATCCATTTTGGTGTATGGGATGGGGGGGCATGGAAAGGGTGTTTGGAGAAAAATTAGCTGGGTGCCAGTCCAGTCACTTTAGTCTTTTTTCCTTTTTATTGCTGAACTTAATTCTAGAAGGGAGGGTTTAAAGGTGCAGGATACCCAAAAATATTTTTGTCTCTGTGAGAGCAGCTAGACAATTTTGTCAGGTAGATTTATAAATAAGTTCGAGAAATAGTGCAAACGCTGGATGCACACTATGTAAGCAGCTTTAGTAGGCAAACATTTTAGAGGGAGGCAGCAGGTAGTGTTTAATTAAGTAATCAAATTACTTTTGTATTTTTTCACTGAAAGAAATACTGAGACCTCCCGGGGGCTGTGCACTTCATTTCAGCGCAGTACTGCAATACTATGCATTGCAGTGAAAAAATTAGAGCAAAAGAAATGTGCTATAGTGTAAACAGACCCTTAGAGACAATTTGGAATGGAGCGCAGTTTTCTCAGTTTTTAAGATTTATAATCAAGACATCAAAATTACAGTGGTTTAGATAGACATCAAAATTACAGTGCATTAGAGTGTATTTAATTAACTGAAAAAGCCCTCTAAAAAATATTGTAGTGACTATGTTTTTGATCCCTTTTATTAGGTCCTGTTTTGAACAGGAGAGACACTAGCCTGCTTTTAATAATAAAAAATAAACAAAATTAGTGTATTGATTTAGCTGAAAAAGCCCCCAATATACTGTAGCAAGTACATGCACAGTATTGAATAACTATGACTAGGCCACATTTTAAACAGTACCCACACAATTGAGAAATAAACATTAAATTGTATTTATTACTTGGAAAAAAATATTGTAGTGAGCATGTGCACAGCATTTATTACATTTTACTAGGTCACTTTCTAAGTAGGACTAACAGTCTTTAAACACTTTTAACTGGCTGCTTTTTCAAAAACCAGAAAGCTTTCAATAAAAATACAATTAAAAAAATCAACATTAGAATGTTTTTATTTCCCTACCCAAAAAAAAAAATATTGTAGTGAGTATGTGCACAGTCTTTAAAGGAGAACTATGAGGTGAGTGCTTTTCACTCACCTCATAGTTCTAGCTGACCTGTGACAATGAGACTGTCACAGGTCGGCTCAGTAGATCGGGAGGTGAGCGAACACATACCGGCGTTCGCTCACCTCTCAATCCTGTCACGGCTCTCTGCCGTGACAGGGGAGGGCTGGATTCCCCCCTCCCCGATCCGCCAGCTGAGCTTAGGGTATGCTGAGCTTAGGGTAACGGGAGGATGCTAGTTTGTGTCCTCCCGTTACCCTAAGGAGAACTATGGGGAAAAGCCCTGACCCCATAGTTCTCCTTTAAACACTTTCACTTGGCCACTTTTTCAAAAGGTCCCAGAACAGCCAGATTTTAATAAAAAAAATCAGACGGTATGTAGTTCACTGAAAAAAAGACCCCAAAATATTGTACATGTACAATATTCAAGCACTTTTACTACTACACTTTTAACACTACTCCCCCCCCCATATTTTTAACCCTGACTGAAAGTAAAAAAGTTATGAAAATGTAAAGTAAAAAAGTACCATAGCCCAAAAAGAACACTCAAGGAGGGGTCAGCTGACACACAAAGGTATATCTCCCCAGTCCGTATAATCATTATACAATGCACTGCAGAATACCATCAGCTTTAGAGGACTACAAATTCCAGTAATAACACATTATATACAGTACAATGCAGAATGGCACCGGCTATAGAAGAAGACAGCAAATCCCAGCAATACAATATACATACAGTGTACAATGTATTGCTGGGATATGTGGTCCTCTATAGCTGATGGTACATATACAGCGCAATATACCATCAGCTATAGAGGAATACAACAAATCCCAGCAATACATTTTTACAGCATGGGGGGGGGGGTGCAGGTAGTCTTACCTGCACACTCTTTAAGCAACTTTCTTCCAAGATCTTGGGACTGTCGGCAGCTGCCGTTCCCCCACACTGCGGTCTCCCTGCAACGACGTCGGCAGCGGCGGGAGAGAGCTCAGAGCTGGGAGAGGCGGGGAGCAGGTGCGGCGTAAAGCGTGCGGTGCGTGTGGAGCCGCAAAACAGGGGCAACTAATCGAAAGCTAACTAATCGATGATGGAAAATGTAGACAACATTTTCCATCATTGATTTTGCAGCACCGACAGTTGTTGCAGCCCCGGTCCCATCAGTCTCTGTACAGAGGAGCTTACACTGTGCCTCGCGATCCCTTGCGGGCGATTGCATTGCGGCCGGAGGGAGTGGCTACGGTGCTATTTACTTCAATGGCCCACCATGCCCCCTTCAGCCCGGCAAATAAGTGAGCCGGCCGCAATGCGGGCAGTGAGTTCTGGCCATAATCAGACCGGAAGGCACTGCTTATGGTGTGAACTAAACCTTAGTGACGCAATGGACTCTGGGATTAGTGACCCGCTGGAAAGGGGGCTGAGTGATGACGCGCTGGAGCAAGCCCTACTAGCCTCTGCGGTCCCTCACTTCACCGTTGGCCGATACTCATGTAAGGTTCCCAGGCGGGCCCCGATGGCTGGTCGGGCCCCCCCTGACGGCGGCCCTGTATCTCCCCACAAACACTCTTTCCCTAATCTTCTGTAGGAATGCTCAACATACAGTGTGAACTGTAAATCTATGTAAATACAGACATTCAGCAATCACCACCAGCATCTGACTTTCCCTGGATCTCTCCCTGATTTGCTACATGACTGTCCAACACACTAGGATTGTGTCTGTGAATAGACATTTTCAGAAATAAGCAGCATCACATAGCACTCTTTGATCTTTCCATAACTACTCCGTTTACCCCCAAACACACACTGAATATAGGCTACTGGCAAATGTGACTTTTATAGGCCGGACCTGGCACATAAACCCCATGATTGGCCATCCAAGCCACATGACCATAGTTCAGAGGCCGGGAAGTGCATTATTAGTAACTGGTTGCTATAGACAGCAGTGGTGGCATTAGTTTGACATTTTCTCGAACATCAAATGTCTTGGGTTTAGGTTGACCGGAACTTGAAGCTCATTCCTAGTTTTAAATAGATTAGGATTGGTTTCAAATCCATCTCTTTTTGTGTCCCATTGGGGAGATTAGACACAAAAAGAAGTGAAGGGGAAACACTAAGTTGAGGAAGAGCATTAGAAAGATGTCAGCAAGTGTCCTCATTAGAAGACTTTCCCTCTATTCCTGTTCTGGTGACAACTCAAAATGTTGTTTTGCACTTAAAGTGGCCCTATGGACAAAATTAAAAGTGTATGAAGCATAAATTCCAAGGAGATGCAGCACTTCAAATAAAGATGTTTTCACCATTGTGTGGGTAGAAGTAGCATATGGGCTCCACCCAAAACTGGAAGCGGTAACTCACCAGAACATTGGACCTAAGGTTCAGAAAAGATCAATATACAGTATGCTGAATCAAAAATAATTTACCAGGCCAGGATAACTCTTACTCTGGTTATAAAATCCACCTTCCACTGCTGGAGATTGCACAGTAAGGATCATCCACACAAAAAGTCCCTCAGGTTTCCAGGTGAGTATCTCATGCAAAGAGTAAACAGACACTCTGATTGTGCAAGTAATTTTCAAAACACTTCTATTAAAACCTTAAAGGAGAACTATGTGGTGAGTGAATTTCACTGATCCCCATAGTTAGAGCTGACATGTGACATTGAAACTGTCACAGGTCGGCTCTATTGATTGGGAAGTGAGCGAAAACATACCGCCGCCCACTTTCCGATCATCTCCCTGAAGAGAGCGGTGACTGCCAGTCACCGCTCCCCACAGGGATTCCCCCCCTCCCCTCTCCAATCATCCAGTGCTGACTGGAGGGAGGGAGGGGGTGGGCATAGCTAGATAGGCAGAACCCACTGCCAATCAGCCAGTGGGGTGGATCTCGACAGTTTTGTCGGATCCGTCCCGGCTGCGGCACTCTCTCTGCAAATAGCAGGCAATAGCCTGCTATATAATGAGTATTGGGTCACAGGAGGATGTTGGTATATGTCCTCCAGTGACCCTAAAGAGAGCTATGGGAAAAAAGTTACCCCATAGTTCTCCTTTAAAATGCTAAACAAGCATAAAACTCATAAAACATCAACACCCACCCATGACAGGGTGAAGCATCTGATAACAGTACCTCTAGGCTCTGCTGTACAGGTTTCATCCTAAGGGTATCATCAGACACTGGGAAACTGACATCTTACACACTATAAATAGGTTTACATACATGTATGATGCAATCTGTCACTAGCATTAAAAGAGTTCTAAAGTCACAGTATATGCTATCCTGCTATAACATCAGCATTGTAATATGAATACATACTATAGTTTCTTTTTATATCATACAATCATAACTTACTTGAAAAAATCCCTTTTATGTAGTGAGTGCTGCCTTCCATCTGCCCATTAATTTTTACAACTTCCTAGATACACAAAGTGCCTCTTTTCCTGCAGTTTGCTGTTTGATTTATCAAGACTACATAACCCATCACGCATTGCTTCCAGCAAGCAATGATAATGTTACATTGTTCAGACATTGAGTTGTAGTTCAGAAGGCAGGCTCTGTGAGTTATGACCAAGGAAGTGAATTTGTGTCAGTGCATTGAGAAAGTGCATCCTACGGGCATCAGTCAGTAAGTAAGTTTACAAACCTCCAGATCAATATGGTTATTAGGAGTGGGATAGAACTTATGGAAATGCAATATAATAATACAGATTTATTTTTCGTTTATGGCTATAGTTACCCTTTAACACACTCCCTTTAACATAGTTTTATTACCTGTTGTACCTCACAGTAGATCTGTAATTTTATACTTCCTGTAACCGGCCGATCTGTCCATGGAAAGTTTTAGTTACAGGGGTTTACACTTCTGGAGTGCTTACAAAAATCTACTTTTTGTTTTTTCCCTTTAGCTGCAGGCAAACTACAAAAGTGTACGCAGTACCTAAAAAATTCTTGCAGAAACAGGTCACAATAAATAAAAATAAGAACTCAAACAAAAACATTTTTTCAATCTTTTCCCATACGTACATCCGAACTTTGCTCTTTCTTAAGCCTGTAAGCTATTTTCTGGCCGCAGGTGATGGTTAAACAATTTGTTTTTCTGATGGGATGTCATTGAGAGAATTCAGAAGACAATTTCTTTCACTTGAATGATTAACAGAGAGCCAACAGGTCACTCTTGTTTTGCCTTTGATGAGTTTGGCTTTAGACCAGGGCCAGCTAGTAGCATGTTAACTCCATGAGACAATAATCTAACCCAACTTTGGGATTGTCAGTGAGTCACAAAATTCTACTACGGGCAAAAGAAAATAGAACATTCATCAAATGAGAATTCTCTGAAGACCATATACAGGGTCATTGGAGATTGGTAGCAGACAGTCCTGGAACAGACATACATATATTGCATACCAGTCTATATCTGAATACACAGATCAGAAGTTTCAGTGCAATACTTTGGGCACTAGTCTTTTAAGCACAGAGAATGTGACTCATTGTCCCTCAGTACAAATATTTTTTGGTATAGTTTCAGAATAAGCATCAACATTATAGTACAATCTTGTTTTATTAGTTGCTTTCCCATTTCACTTTGCTCCCAATAGCTGAATAGAACAGCGTGGAAAGGGAGGAAAGGTGCCAACTTTAAAGTGATATTAAATTCAAAAGGTTTTTTTAAGCTATTTCAAATTTCACAGTCTGAAGGGAGCAGGGCATGTGACGCAGTGCCCGCATCAGGAGAGGGGTGATCTGGCGACGTGTCCTGTATACCGTCTGCATTGTATTCAGGCATATACATTGCAGGCAAAATTTTGGCCCCCCGCAGTGCTCTTGCGCTATGCCAGTGGTAGTGGGAAGACAGCAGCAGCCGAGCAGCCGAACAGCCAAAGAGCCTCCGTGCTGCCCAGCCTGCCGTATGCCACTGCAGCACAGTCCGCCCCTGTCAGTGGGCCACCCTAGCCTTGGGCCCTGGGGCAGGCACACCTGCTGCACCGGTGGTAGTTCCGCCCCTGTGGAGAACTCAACGTTCCAAGCAAACTATTTGTAATCCACAAGGCAAGGGGACTTCGCAAAGTATCTTAACAACACAGAGAGTTAATTTGCTGGGACACTCTACTGCTCAACCAGTAGCCGTAGAGTGTCCAAGCAAATGTAGACAGACTTCAACAGATACATGCACGGCCAAGAGCTGCCCATCAATCTGACACCTAGTAAATTTCCTTCTAGGATGCAGTCTGTCCTCGGATGACAGATAGGCTGAAATCCATCTGGAAGATCTCCCCTGGAGGCATGGATCACAAGTAGTATTCTGACTAAGAAGGCATACAGCAGGGTGTCCCTACTCACACACGGGAAGCCTCTCCCCTGACTGTGCAGAATGCCTCATTCCTGGTGCTCTTCTCTCTTGTAACCCGCACTTCCCTTCTCTCTCTGCCCGCAAGCTCCCTGTGGCTCAGAGTTCCCTCTCAGCTTGAACCACTACTCCTGGCTATGCTTCCCAGGCTCTCTTTTCGCTGTCTATTGAAATGACATTATCGTGGTAAAGAGTAGAAATTATAGTGATTGGGTTTACATATACATTAAACATACCTCAACTTTATAGAATATCAGCTGCAATAAAACTTTTTATAACGTACAATGGCTCAAAGCTCATTCATCAAAGATTCCAGTCTTCCCCAATCATGTTTTTTCTTTTATTCTTCTTTAAATAGCTCTGTATAGAGGGAATTCCATACTCCAAAGTGTTCCTACTGTGTCAAGATGACTGGGCCTCGAGAAAACGAGGGATGTCTAGTACTATCTGCACAAAACTGATACACATTACGAGCCCCTCCAGCCTCTCTTACCAACCATTCTGCAGGTATTGTAATTAATTTTCAGAAAAGAGATAAGACCGTGGAAAGTATGAAGTCATGCAGCTCACATGGATGAAGCAGAAGTAGTTTCATTCTTTTTTTTTTTTTCCCCGAGACCTGAGAGTCTTAAATTAGTCATAGTCTCTCCTTGCTCTCATTTCTTTGTTCATTAGCATGTCGGAAAACCTATTAAAAGAAGAAAGCAAAATTAATTTAATTTGCAGGCCTGCCGTCTGATGTTGTGCGGCTTGAAATTGAGAGGCATAGCTCGTCCCGTAAGTTAAAGGCAGTCCTTCGCGTTTTCGACTTTAAAAGCTAAATCGTTTTTGTTTTAGATCAAATGACAAAAAAAACCTTTTCTACATCACCAGCACTCTATTTAATAAAATGGCAACTTGAAAGAGGAGAAAGGGGGTAATTATGCCGTTACATTAAAAGAATGAAAATTGCTTTATGGAATAAAAAATAGTAGCATTGAGCATTCTTTGACTTCAATGAATCCAAATGAGTGTCCCGCCGAGTGGAAGGCTTTGTGAGACGCGTGTTATTTTTTTGTGCAATTTTATGGTCAAAACGGTGTCAAATTGTTTCTTATCCAGGTCATATGCTTTTATTGCTGCTATAATATTATTATTATTATACACACGCAACCATGTACTTAAAGCTTAACCACTTCACAGCCTCATGCAGGTGAGTTATCTCAGGATATCAGTGCTACAGTGATCGGTAAGTGGTACAAGCCACAATACGGTATTGTGCAGGTAGTTGGAGCATTCAGTGGTCCTGTCGCTTCCCCATAAATTCAGATACAATATGGACTTTTTATGGCTTTAACAGCCTCTACTCTTCTTGGAAGGCTTTACATGAGATTTTGGAGTGTGTTTGTTGAATTTAATGCCATTCAGGCCCTGATGTGGGATGAGAATAATCACAATCTGAGTTCCAATCATCCCTAGGGTGTTTGAGGTCAGATGTCTGGTCAGGCCTCTCAAGTTTTTTCACACCAATCTAATAAACCATGTTTGAGTGGACCTAGCACAGGGGCACAGTTCTGCTGCAACAGAAAAGTGCCTTCCCCAAACTGTTGCTGCAAGGTTGGAAGCACACAGTTGTCTAAAATGTCTTGCATGTTGTTACAGTCCCAGCACCTTTACTAGAAACACCTGGACCCAATAATTTGGAGGGGCTACCACATACGTTTGGTGATATGTATGTAAAACATGTAACTTTATGTAAGTTTGCTAGAACTCTAAGCTAAAAAAGGTGCTCTTGAGGCACTGGACTGGTTTGTTCTGAGGGCATACTGTATATAAAATAAAGGACAGAAAATCTTGAAGCGATCTCCTCAGGAATCAAATATTTGTTATCCACAAAGCAAGATGTTTAAGGTTGGGTCTTACAACCAATGCTATTGCAGCATGACTGTGTCTCTGTGTACAAAGCCAGGTCCATAAAGACACACGTAAAAGAATGAGTGTTGTATGGAGGAACACAAGCAACCTGCACAGAGCCCTTCAACTCTATTGAAAGCCTTTGTAATAAATTGGAATGATGATTGCAAGTCAGGGCTCCAGATCTAACATCAATACCTGACCTCACAAATGTTTTTTTGGATTAATGACCACAAATTCTCACATACACTCTCCAAAATACCGCAGAGATTCTTCCTAGAAGAATGGAGACTGTTATAGCCAGGGCAGCCATCAGGGGGGGTACGACCGATACTCATGTAAGGGGCCCGGGCAGCCTGGGGGGCCCGCCCGGGTCCCTTACATGACTATCGGCCGACGGTGAAGAGGCGAGGAGGCGGAGGCCTGGCCCTAGCAGCGACAAGCTGGGGCCCCATCAGCGATGCTGCTCGTCTGATGTCGGACTGGCCGGAAGTGACATCACGCTAGTGACGTCACTTCTGGCCTGTCCGGCGGCAGGCAAGGCCACGTGTGCAGGTAAGAGGAGCTAGGAAGGTAGGAAGGAAAGGAGGGAGGGGGGGGGGTGAAGCCCTGACCAGCCCACCTGAGACCCCTTCAGAGCCCACCATAGACAGTCTCAGATGGGCTGTGCAGCATCTATGGTGGGCTCTGCAGGATCACTCTCAGGTGGGTCCTGTGTCCAGCGCATTGCTAAGCCCTGCGTCCAGCGTGTCACTAAGCCCATGTCCAGCGGCGGGGGCCCGGCCTAAAGCCGTATAAGGGGCCCCAAAATTTCTGACGGCTGCCCTGGTTATAGCTGAAGAGGGTGGGGCAAAATTCATATTGATGCTCATGGTTTTGGAGTTGGGTGACCTATTTGGACCTCCTGCCCTACCAGCACCCACCCAATGTCTTATACTCACCTCTCCTGTGATCCCCAAACTGTCTGGTGCTGCACAGCTGCCACAGCAAACTCTCTGTCTGGTCCCTCACTTCTTCTGAGTATGCATGGCAAAAATATTTTTCATTCCTTTTGCGAGGCTGTTTATGTATCCCAAATATATATTGGCCTGTCATCAAAATGAATGGCATCCTTCTGTGTATGCACAGAAGAAGCACGGGACTGGCTGAAGAATTTGCAGAATTGGCTGTGCGGTGGCCTCTACATATGAAAATGTAAAACTTAATAGGAAGGGGGGTCTTGGAGGTGAGTCGTCAGGGTAACTTAAAGGATAATTACACTTGTTTCAGACTGTTTCAGACTTCTTTAGGACACGTGGTCTTTACCCACTTCTCCCGAAGAGGTAGATCTCATACTTTCCAGCTGCTGCATGATGATCTAAATCTTGCAGGAACAGACATCCTCCAATTAAAGAAAAGTATCTCTATCGCCATTCCATGGTAGGCCAAAGAAGAAACAGTTTGCCTGAGCTCTGTTCACCCTGCAGTAAGAAACACAACTAAAGCAAAGAAAGCACCATTTTGCATGCCCCACCAGTTACTGCCAAATACGTTTCTTACTCTTTTATGGATGATCTCATTTAAATGGTTTATATTTACTTTCAAGGATCTTTTGCATAAAAAAGTTCAATTGATTAGATTTTTCATCTTGTTGGTTGGAGTTTGCATGTTAGACAGTTCTGCAGTCTGCTGTGAAGACCATGTGGGAAAAATTACTACCAGCCACCATATAAGCTTGGTTTATGATCGAAATTAATAATTTGTTTAATAGAAAACCAAGATGTTAATATGGAAGGATGCCTTTGTTAATGTGTAAGTGTTCCGTAATGGTCCTGTACTTTGAATCTTCTGACAACACCCAGGGCGTAACTGTGATAGCTGTTTTTCTTGAAGAAGTAAACAAGTGATAAAGTCATAAAGGGATTAACTAATGTTCTGAGGACTTCAGGCCTTGGCATCAACCTGTGATCATGAAAAAAAGTTTATGATATTGATGGCTAATTTAAGTACCTCTGGAAGTACTTGGTCTATGCTGGTGGGTTCAATTACCGCAATGTCTTATGCTGGGCACACACCTTACAACCATCGCAAGACTTTTGTCTTGCGATGGTTGTAAGGTAATTTAAAAAACGTACGATCTGCCTATCTTGGACAGGCAGATCGTACTTGCGATGATCGCAAGGGCGCCATGCTGAGGGGTGGGCTTTCCTATGACCGCAATACTAAACGGGCAGTGTGCGCTTGCGCACACCGACCAGTGCGGCTTTTATCTTGCGAACATGCCACAAACCAGCCGAAAATCGTACGATGTTCGGCTGGTTTTCCAACATTTTCCTACGATAAAAGTCGTGCGACCTTACAGTAGTAGAGGTCGCACGCCTTCGACACACCTTGCGCTAATCGTACGATCGTGGGATTTCCCGCGATTATCGTACGATTATCGTAAGGTGTGTGGGCACCTTTAGAATGTATAATCATATATCTTTCATGGATTTACAAGAATGTAGTATATGCAAAAAGACTGAAGTATTGTTGGAGGGTATATGATCTTTAACTTGGATATCCTTTTTCGAAACCAAAATATTTAAAAGGGAATTGGTTGATTTTTTTTCATGCCTAAAGCCTAACTCCAGGCAATTGATATACATTTTGGTAGGAGATGTATTGTATTGTATGTATGTACTATTACTTTAAATCATGGTCCTGTGCTTTTACTGCCCATTGGTTCTGGTTGTGACGACCAGTCCTCCAAGGCTGCTTTTTTGCAGGTCCCATTGTGTATGATGTATTATACTCTGTATGGGCAGAGCTCCTACCCGAGTAACACTTGCACATGAACTTAGATCATATCAGATTGTATGCAGGTATGCTTGAATTTTTTATTCTGCATTACAAGCTAATATATGTGTCAGCAATGAAATAAAAAAATGAGTTCCCAACAGGTGGAACTTTCCAGCTATACTTGAAGAAGTCTTATGGCAAAACATGTTGTACAAATTTAGCACAACTAAAGGATTCAGTATCTTGGGTTACTAACTTTAGCATATTTAGCACTTGTGGTGACTAGTTGTGTGATCAAGTCTGCACTGGACAATACATTAGAGAAGGTTGGTTCTAGGCAGGGCTGAAGCGTGCAATATCTGGGTAAAAAAAGAGTTGGTTGTGATCTGATTTTATCTATGTGTGGCTTCCTGTTTTCCTACTAAGTTAATGGAGCATGGATGGGCCCTCTTTGGTTGGCACCCAGAGTTCCAGAGATGGGGGACTTTCACAGGGGCTTGGAGCAGTGATATCTTTCTAGATGATGCTTGTAGTGGCTAGTTTGTAGTTACAATGTAGACAACCAGTACTGAGTCACAAACAGCCTTATCAAGGGTTTCCCTTGACCCAGCCCTCTGATATAACTCGTCACGTACAGTGTACGTGGCCAGTCATATAGGCACAAAGTGACAAGACGTACACTGTACGTCTCCCGTCACGAAGGGGTTAAAAAGTCACATGAAGGTCTGCTATAATGAGCTTCCCTAATAAAGTACCAAAGATATATTTGTAGGAACACTTAAGGGGTGATTTATCAAACTTCCGCCCAGACATATACGCTGGGCAAATGCCATTGCATGGCATTCCCACCACTAGATGGTGCCAAGGAGCATAGGAATTATCTTATGCTTCTTGGCTCTATCTAGTGGTGTGAATGTTTTGTGAACAGCATTTCCCCAGCATATACCTGAGTGGAAGTTTGATAAATCATCCCCTTAAATTGGACCTTTCAGTGCCTGCCTGTTTATTTGTTGATGTCTGGGTTGCATTGGGGAGATTTTCATTTACATTCTGTCCCTGAGAAGATAAAATACATTTTCTCCTAAACAGTTGTCCCCAGAACAGTTTTGTCCACATTGGAAGATTTCCCCTCAGCTCTTGTTCTGGGGTCAATTGTAAAATTTTAAATTTCCTCTCACTTTCTTTTACAGTGACAGCGGTCACCGGAACCTATAAAGGCGTGACTCTCCCATGGGCATAGATAGCAATACAATTTGACAGAGGGTCTAACTCTTCCCCACTCTTTCCAAAACTAAAAATAAAGTTTTCATCAGTCAACTGCAGGTAGGAGAAAGCATTTCCTCAGTTTTCTGTTCCCGAGGGATCAAACTGCAATGCTGTCATCACAAGTCGAGGATAGAGGCTGCAGAAGAGGGCTTACCTGTGGCAGACATTGATAAACACAGTCAAGGACTGCACAGGCACCAGATTTTACAAGAATATGTCATTACTGAGCCAACGGGGGTGATTTACTAACCTAAACACACGCACGCACCAGGTGCGTGTGATTTTTACACAGCAAAGCGTATTTATCAACCAAAAAGTCTCTATAAGCATGTTTCCACTAATGCCATATATGGAAAAATCATGCACATGATGCATATATAATGCTGCTTCACAGTTTAGACAAAAATGGTTAGCTCATGCATTTACATTCCTGCATTCATCAACGCAAGCAACACAATGTAGAGCTAATTTACACAACATCACCTTGCAATTCAGGGCAGGGCTTTGCACAACACACCTGCTGGGTGTGTACACACTACAAAGGTGTTTAGATTCCACTCATAGATCATGCTGGGAGGGAACACACTACAGAGGTGTATACATGTTCGTGGTGTGTTTATAAGGTTAGTAAATCAACCCCAACGTCTCAGTCCAGGAAGTAGATATTGACCTTTAGTGATGCCTGAACAAAGATGGCTTCATCTACCTGATGAGAGAAGCAGTAGAAGTCATTATACATGGGATTTTGTGATCTTGAAAAGTGAATAAACTCCTGAAAGTGTTACACTTACACATAACTTACTATGCGCACACTTAACATCAATAATACCGTTACTGGCCACTTTATTAGGTACACCTGCTCAACTACTCATTAATGGAAATACTTAATCAGCCAATCGCATTGCAGCATTTAGGTATGTAGACATGGTCAAGATGATCTGCTGAAGTTCAAACTGAGCATCAGAATAGGGAAGAAACATGGTTTAAGTGACTTTAAACATGGCATGGTTGTTGGTGTCAGACGGGCTCGTTTGAGTATTTCAGAAACTGCTGATCTACTGGGATTTTCACACACAACCATCTCTAGAGTTTACAGAGAATGGTCCGAAAAAATATATAGCGGCAGTTCCCTGGGCAAACATGCCTTGTTAATGGCAGAGGTCAGAGGATAATGACCAGACTGGTTCAACCTGATATAAATGCAACAGTAGCTCAAATAACCATTCGATACAACTGATGTATGCAGAAGAGCATCTCTGAACGCATGACACATCGAGCCTTGAAGCAGATGGGCTACAGCAGCAGAAGACTACACCGAGTGCCACTCCTGTCAGCTAAGAACAGGAAACTGAGGCTACGATTCGCACAGGCTCACCAAAATTGGACAATAGAAGGTTGGTCTGACAAGTCTCGATTTCTGCTCTGACATTCAGCTGGTTGGGTCAATATTTGGCGTAAACAACATGAAAGCATGGATCTATCCTGCCTTGTATCAACGGTTCAGGCTGGTGCTGGTAGTGTAATGATGTGGTGTGTATTGTTTTGGCACACTTTGGGCCTCTTAGTACCAATTGAGCATAGTTTAAATGCTGCAGCCTTTCTGAGTATTGTTGTTGACTATCTCCATCCCTTTATGACCACAGTGTACCTATCTTCTGTTGGCTACTTCCAGCAGGATAACGCACAATATCACAAAGCTCACATCATCTCAAACTGGTCTCTTGAACTTGATCATGAGTTTGCTGTACTTAAAAGGCCTTTATTCCATACCTTTAACGAGTTTTTCAGACATTTCCATTCCAGGCTTGAGTGTTTTTGTTTTAGCTGATGGTAAGCTAATTACTAGGGGGAAGAGACGACTGTTAGGCGAGTGATTGTGTAACGCATTACGCACGTTTTTCAGGCACTCCCATGGAAGTCTATAGGTGGCCATACACTTTACAACCATCGCAAGACCTTAGTCTTGCGATGGTTGTAAAGTAATTAAAAAAACGTACGATCTGCCCATCTTGGACAGGTAGATCGTACTCTCGATCATCGCAAGCCCGCCCCCCTGAGGGGCGGGCTTCCGATGACCGCAATGCTGAAAAGGCCCGTTCGGGAATTTGTCTCCGGAGCACTGTTCAAACCAGCAGAAAATCGTACGATTTTCGGCTGGTTTTCTAGCGTGCTCCTTAGACAAAAGACGTGCGACCGTACAGTAGAAACGATCGCACATCTTCATTCACACTGCTCGATTCTCGTACGATCGCGGGATTTCCCGCGATTCTCGTACGAGAATCGAGCAGTGTATGGGCACCTTAAGGGGGGTCAAAAACATGTGATTCTGCCTGAAAAAAGCTCATGTACTTCTTCAAGCTAAAAGTGCAACAGGTGAGAATAGGCACCAAAAATAATTGGAACTCCTCATGTTGAGCATCGTCGCTCTCTGGGGAATGTGTGACAAATCACTCGTGTAAATGGGGTCTAAGGACATGGTAACTACAGACCAGGCGTATGCAACCTTGGCATTCCAGCTGTGGCAACATTATAAATCCCACCACACCTCTGCCTATAGTAAACATGCCTGTGGATGTCAGAGTCTTGCAATGCCTCATGGCACTTGTAGTTCCACAACAGTTCGCATGCCGAGGTTGCCTACCCCTGCTATAGAGAATACCGTAGCCGTCTTCCGAAGTCTAAGGCATTTCAGTCAGTGTCTGCGTGTGAAAGTGTAACAATCAGACATTAGGGGGCACTGTTTTTCAAAGCTGACACATTCATTTGGAATTATTAAACAAATCAAGTGATCATTCATTACCGGTTTGTAGGAATTCCCAGGCCTGCTGTCTCTTTGGGACTTTAGTCTTTAACCCTTTCTGCAGTCTCAGTGCCGAGCAGTGCAATGGAGGGGCTTACAGCTCTTAGTTTTATTGATAGTTTATAATAAAGGTTAAAAAAAGTGTGCTAGTTATCCGAAAAGATTGTATGAATTCTTAGCACTGTAGAACAAGGTGATGAAAATCAAATAATATAATAATAAAACATTTGGTACGTAGCTATAGATTAAGCAATAAAAATATGGTTTAATTAAGGGGACTTATGTAGTCCCCTTATACAGTTAAGGGTCTCCTGCCAAAAGAAATGTGAATTACAAATCTACAGATTCAGCCTTAAAGCCTATGTTAGAATATATAGGGCCATATACAGTGGTATACTCTGTACATAATGCAGCCAGGGGGATGCTTCTACAGGCTGCTTATAGGTGTTAGGCATTTGTGTCTGTACATTCCTCTTGGACATGGAGGAATAACTGACTGTAGAATTCACTTAAAAGCATACGTGCACATTGGTAAGGGTGTCCCTAGCATTTGCTCCTGCAGGAACAAGAAAGGCCAGGGGGT
>NW_017306479.1:1604638-1632640 GCF_000935625.1 Nanorana parkeri | reverse complement strand
AGCAACCCTGGATGCTCTGGCCGTAAAGGGGGCAACAGGTACACTGCAAACAGTGTGCAGAAAAGCAGCCATGCTGCTCTGCCTGCCCCAACCCACATGACCCAAAGAGATGTCGCCTAGGCTGCCTCATTAGGGGGATGGCCCTGCACATTGGTGCTCCCACGTTTAGCTTACTTAAATGTAGAAGTTATATGAGAAGTATAAACAATGTTTCTGCTACCAAGATCAAGTTCTCCTGCATTTGCATGTGGCTGGGTTTGCATGTAGTTTCTTGACACACGGTATCTTATGATCTCCAAACACAGCTAAACTGAACACACTTACTGTAGATGCAGATACATTTACAATTGGCATAAATAAAAGTAATACAATGCACATATTTGACAATATAAGCGTGAATGAGGCCTTATAGTCCTATCTGTCCTGATAATCTGAAGGAGTGACAATAATCAGGCTTAAAGTGAACCTTCACCAATAGAAAGTACATTTCTTCTCTGCTTTCTTCCCCCTCCCTCTTACAAATTATTATTTTTTTCTATTTTGCAGGACTCCCAACTCCAGATTCCTCTTCTAGGCAAGGGTGGCATAGATTGTTATCCGCTGCCCCTAGGATATCCATGTCACACATACCAGTAGGCAGAGGGATGAAGTACCGCATGATTTCAATGCCACGCATGCGCAGCTACAGGCCTTTGGCACCAGACAAATTTTGCTTTAAGTCTGTGCATGCGTGTTAATTCCTGTGCATGCTTTGCGGCATGTCTGCATGTGCACAGGGGTTCTTACACATGCGCAAATACACCGCAAAGTCTGACAGGTTTAAGATCAGTGGCGAGTCTGTGCATAAGATGGATTCCCCGGGCATGCCCAAACATGCCACAAATATGCCACAAACTCTCTGCCAGGTCCCAAAGACCTAACAGAGACCTGTACATGCATGATATGAAAACCAGCAAGATAATGGCATAGAAGCAGATCAGTGCCTGAAAAACTATAGGTTCAAGGAAGAAAAAACTGGACTGTATGGGCTAACAAATAATAATAATATTATTAATATATATGGACATTTATTAGAAATATAACATTTACTTAGGTAGTTTATTTACTAGTTTACTAGTTTATTTACTTACTTGCATTCGATTGCACTGCGGACGGGGGGGGGGAGGGTAAAACAGGTGCCATTGAATTCAATGCATCGTCACGCCCCCTCCCGCCCCAAAACGCGGGGGGAAGTTTCTCAGCGATCGCGGTGCGTTCCAGCAGCTACCAATCTGGAAAGCACTCAGGGTACAGCACCAGATAAATAAATAAATAACACCAGATAATAAATAAAAAAAAAAGTTATACTCACCCAATCTTCAGAGCTGCTGCTTTTAGACCATTCCTTCCAGCGTCACTACCCCTCCGCTCCAGGGATCCAAGGTCCCTGAGTCATCATGTTGTCCTAGATTGTTCACCTCTCCTGCCTTCTCCATATTCTTCACCCTTTTGTGAATAACCCTGTTAGTATCTATGCGCTCCGTTTATCTGTTGCATTCCAAATCGTAGCTTTCTACATTCCAAGGGTTTCTCCATCTAAAACTGATGCCTTGTCACTTTTGGATGGACACCCACAGGTTCTTTCAGTGAAGCAATGTTGTCCACTTCACACATTACTTTAGGATAACGTTTTATAAATCATGGACATAGAGATAAATTAATGACATGGTTGGAGGTGGGACACAAGTAATGTTGGGAAGATCTTGTCATTAGGACCCCCAGTACAGCCATTGGGTGCTGAACATGATACAAGTGTATGCACTCTGCTCTATCAGTCTTATCAGACATAGCTTATTATGAGCACAATAAGGGGCATTTATCAAAACTGGAGCAGATGAAATCTGGAGCAGCTGTACATGGCAACCAATCAGCTTCTATCTTTCATTTTCAAATCTTAACTGAACAAACTGAAGAGAGAAGCTGATTGGTTGCCATGCACAGCTGCTCCAGATTCTGTCTGCTCTAGTTTTGATACATTCCCCTCATTGTGTTTGAGAGCCAGAGCTCTAGCCATACAAAAGTTACCAAAAGGCATCTGCTCCTCTCTGGCATTATTAGCTTTGTATGCCTGCTTTGCACAATCACTGCTACATTTATTAGTTAATAGATTTAAGAACATTTATCTTTAATTCACATCAAGAATGAATAATAAATCTAACAAATTAATTGCTGGTGAAAGTTCAAGGCATTGCACCCTGTTCCTTTAATCAGGGATTGGCTGCTGTCCTGTTCCTGTAGACCTTCATTCCACAGGTTCCTATGGTCACCTGGCATATGATTACTGCTGTTACTTGTGTGATGTGTTAATTACGAATGCTTGCAATAGTAGCGGTCACATGTGTTTCAGTTCAGATATATTGCTGTTAGGATTGTACTGCTTCGTAGAGGTAAAGAATTAACATGCCCAAGCATGTTCGTACATGCCATGATAATACATAAGGTAAAGGCACATGCAGGGAGATGTAATAAGCAGACAGAGCCTCAGATCGACCCCCAGAAGCTACATTAAATATGAACTCTAACTGTGTATAAAAAAACAAAACGTGAGTACACTGGAAGAGGAAGGGCCAGTACCAGCAGCCATTCAGGTTCTGCTGAAGTGGAGGTCCTGGCTGTGCTGTAGGGTTGCCACCTGTCTAGGATTGACCCGGACAGTTCGGGTTTTGAATACTGTGTCCGGGTTTCATGGCAGCAGAACCCCGGACACAAGATGTCAGGCAGATAGGGAAAACCAAAATTAAGATAGGGGCTACTGGCCCCCCCACTGAAAATAGTCTCGACTGTGATATTTACATACGAATGAGCCGTGACTCGTTCTCCCAAAAAATGTTCGCGTGACGCTAGAGTGTTCGGTTTTGCTTGTAAAAAAAGGTGGCAACCCTACTGTGCTGTCTAGTAGGAGTGAATTGATCACTAAACAGTGACTTAGCCCAAGAGCAGCAGTTCCTGTAGTGTATGTGTTTTAACTGTGTTTTTAGCTTCTTCCTTGAAGTTCAGCTTGAAGGTAAGTTTTAAGGCTCCCACACACTGGAGATTGCTGGATCTAGGATAAAGGTGAGTATAGGACCAGGTGGGCTGCACTCAGCGGGCAGCTGCGTTCATTAAAGGGCATCTTGCACCAAAGGTACAGTCAACCTTTAAGGGGAATGGCTGCTCCGCCCAGCTGTCAGAAGCAGGCTGTCGGCCGGCCAATGGCCGGCCGCTCGGCCAGCTTCGTCTTTCAGCACGGCTCAGCGCTCGACTGAGCCGCTCGGCCGTGATCGGGAGCTGTACGGGCTATTGTGAATAGCCCGTACAGCACCCCCTCGGTTCTCCTGAACCGAAGGGGTCCTGGGGCCGAAGCTAGCCGAAGGATCGGCCGAAGCTACGACCAGATCCTTCGGCAGCTTTGTGAATAGACCCCATAGTGTTTTTACCCATATTTCTTGAGTGGGACCCTGCTATACACAGATAAGAGGTCCTGGTGTACAATGACACAGTGGATGTGATTTACTAACCTAAACACACGCACGCACCAGGTGCGTGTGATTTTTACACAGCATAGCGTATTTATCAACCAAAAAGTCTCTATAAGCATATTTCCACTAATGCCATATATGGAAAAATCATGCACATGATGCACATATAATGCTGCTTCACAGTTTAGACAAAAATGGTTAGCTCATGCATTTACATTCCTGCATTCATCAATGCAAGCAACACAACGTAGAGCTAATTTACACAACATCACCTTGCAATTCAGGGCAGGGCTTTGCACAACACACCTGCTGGGTGTGTACACACTTCAAAGGTGTTTAGATTCCACCCATAGATCATGCTGGGAGGGAACACACTACAGAGGTGTATACATGTTCGTGTTGTGTTCATAAGGTTAGTAAATCAACCCCAGAGTATCCTAGCTATATACAGATATGAGGTTCTCATGTACACTGACACAAAGGGTCCCTGCTGTACACAGATAGGAGGTCTTGATATACACTGACACAAGGGGTCCCTGGTGTACGCAGATAGAAGGTCTTGATGTACACTGACACAGGGGGTCCCTGCTGTACACAGATACAATGATGGTTTGTGCATCCCAAAGCACACTGACCAGGCAAACAAGCACTGAAGTCAGGGTATTGGCAGGAGGTTATCTTGCTAATAGAGCCTTGGTATTTTGGATTGCAGACTGGCTTGTAGGCCAATACCTGGGCACCCAAAAAACCTCTTTAGGCAGACAAGTAGCAACATGCAGACACAGCGACTGATACACAGAAAGACATGCCAGCTAATAGACATGGTCACAGGAAGGCATGAATGCTGCTGTCTATGTATACAGGGAAATGGGCAAGCTGGTATTCAGCAGCATTATAGAGGCACGCCGGTTGATAAGCTGAGACACTCAGAAGCAGAAAGGCTCATGTACACGGACACTTGGAGACATGCCGGCTAATATCCAGGGACATGTAGAGACATGCAGGCTGATATCCCGGAAAACAGAAAGACAGGCAGGATGATATGGCCGATATGCTCTGACACAAAGAAACACACAGTGGCACTGACATCCAGAGACGTGCAGACCCTGTGAAGGACACCCAAAGAGACCTCCAGCTTGTGATCACTTCCAATACCCAACTATATTCAGGGAAATGCAAAAAGAAATGAAACTTTTCCTGGGCAATAAAACTGAGGACCATTCCCGGGAGAAAAGTACTTATCTATTAAATCGTCTCTACATAAAGGGAAATTCAACTGGAAGCAGGGGTTTGATTATAATAAGCTGGCCTCTGATCCAGAATGAGAACAAGGGATCTGGAAATCAACAACACCTACCATACTATCACATCCTTACACACTCTAGTGTAAAGCCTCTTCTATGTAATAAACAGATTGGGATTAGACCTCCTTTAGGTGCAAGGGAATGCAGGGATAGCCTCTGAGTTAACCTTTACTGTGTCCCCAACTTCAATCCTGTGAAGAAGATCCAATTCTTCAGAGCTTTTTTCACACCACCATGTTGCAGTAATGCTTGGTAAAGCGCAAGCATTGATATTACACCAAGCAGGGTGAAATGGCCCCCCTTATTTATTTTGAATAGCACCCCAATTTACCTCCTGAACTCAGTTGTGTTACAGCACAACACACCATGTGCATTGCGGTCTGCTAGGGTCACAAAAATGCGGCAGGACCTTTTTTTTTCTTGTTTTAAAGGAGAACTATGGGGTCAGTGTTTTCCCCATAGTTCTCCTTAGGGTAACGGGAGGACACAAACTAGCGTCCTCCCGTTACCCTAAGCTCAATATACCGCGAGCTACAGCTCGCGGTATACTGAGACGCCACAGCCGGAGCGGATCCCGACGTAGATGACTATCTAGAGGCAGAGCCAGCTGTACCTGCCCCCTCCCCCGTCCGTTCCGCCAGTCAGCGCTGGCAGATCGGAGCGGGGAGAGGGGAATCCAGCCCTCCCCCTGTCACGGCAGAGAGCCGTGACAGGATCGAGAGGTGAGCGAACCTGGTATGTGTTCGCTCACCTCCCGATCTACTGAGCCGACCTGTGACAGTCTCATTGTCACAGGTCGGCTAGAACTATGAGGTGAGTGGAAATCACTCATGTCATAGTTCTCCTTTAAAGTAAAACTTGAAAAGTCTATGTGCATAGACAGGCCAAGTCTCTTCTGCCAAAAAACAGCTGCTTTTAACTGCGAGCATGTTTTAAGCTTTTATGTACACTATAAGGTGCATGCACCATACATTGTATTGTTGTAAGCCTTCCCATTGTGCTCCCTGCTATAAAGGCTGGTTATGGATTCATGCATGTACCACTTCTTTCTAGTTTGACTATTTTTGGTTAGGGGGATGCACTGGGGTCCCAGCGTGCATTTTTGGTTGCTGGGCCCCCAGTGCGTCCCTGCACCTTATTAGGAGGAGTAGGCTACCTCCAGGTACACCTGCATGCAATCTATCGACTTCATTAATATGCTCACACTTGGAGACTCAGATACATAGAGTTAGGACCACACTTTGCAGAGGTGCCTTGGCGCGGCAGTGTGGCTTCTACATATTTTTGGCCAAAAGTTTGTGCAACTAAAACCTCTGATTTTAACGCATACTGTTGACAGGGCTACTTGTTTGGTTGCAGGCTGGCTGGCAGGTTGGGGCTGGGGAATTTTTGTGTTTTGTATTGTTGTAAGCCTTCCCATTGTGCTCCCTGCTATAAAGGCTGGTTATGGATTCATGCATGTACCACTTCTTTCTTGCATGCACCATACAGTCTACTACCCTGGCATCCATCCCAGCATCTGCAGTATGCCGGACATGGAGCCTGGGTGCCGATGACAATGTAACTCCTGTCTGTATGCACAGGAGTTACATAATGACAGGCAGCCCAATGACCAAACAGAACCAAGGGGGACCTAGAAGAAGCAGCGAAGGATAAAGTGGTGGTAGTGGTAGTGGAATGAACAGCAACTTACAGAGTAGATCAGTTGTGCATACTTGCATTTTATGGCAAGAGCCCACTCACCACAGAAGACTTTACTTCTGCTTTAAGGTACGTTGATAGCCCATTCATTTTTAAAGAGATACCTAACACAATGCACCTCAACACACTGCGTTCTAGTGTAAATGGGCCCTTAGGCTCAAACTGCAACCACTGCCACTGAAGCTGGCCCCAGTACTGAGATCCAGTACTGCAGTACTAAAATATAATGCTATAACAGCTGCAAATTGACGGCCCCTCTATCCTACCAAGTAGGGCAAGCAATGTAGTCTGATCTGAATGTTCCACTAGTGTGTATGGGATGATTGCAATTTAATACAAAAAAGATCAAATAATATTCAATATAGCACAGCACACAATTAAGCAGACATCATTTTACAGAAACGCTCAGATATGTTGATTTGAGGAAGCTTGTTGGCTAAGTATTGGTAGGTGATTGTGCCTTGCAGCTCTGGGTGCAGAGTTCAAATCCTCCCTAGAGTAGTATCTGCAATTTATCCATGTGCTGAAATTCCCAGAATCCAAAAAACAAATTGTAGGTTAACTGTTTTCCCGGGCTCAGTGAGAGTATCTTAAGGGTATCAGACTATGAGCTTCTTTGGGGACAGAGACTTGAGTGACCTGTTCTATGTAGTTTGTAAAGGACATGTCTACTTTTAGAGGGAGCTGCATCATGCATGTGCACTAAGAAGGGGAATGGAAGGGGACATTTTAAGGAAAAAGGTTGTTTTGCACAGGCTGCAGTACATTGAACATTGCTGAAAAGAGGGGGAGGGGTTAACCTGGCAGGATTCATTCAGGGGCTTGGAGAGTCAATTAAATGATACATTCAATAAATGTAAATCTACCTTGATAACATTTAAAGAAAACTCTCTAAGTGAGCATTAAAGCTAGACTCTGGGACAAGCAAATATTGTCTACTTACAAGAGGCATGTGTATTCTTACTTAGATATTGTGCTTTTGTATGTTTTTCTTCAGATCTGCACAGTAATCCAGTGTGAAACTTTCCCGCTGTGCAGGAGCTTCCTGTAATAAAGACTGGTCACTGTTGCTCGCTCTCCTTGTGCAGGGTGACTGGTCTTGTCTCCGCCCTTCCTATAGTTCTCTGCAGGGAACCTGTAGTAGGTGGGGCCTGCTGAGTCCTTCCCACTGTTCTGCTCTCTATGCCGCTCTATGTACAGCATAGTGATCATGCACACAAAGTGGATTTACTTACTTTGTGGCTATTGAGAACTATATTTAAATAATAGTGTTTGTGCCTGGAATTCAGGTTTAAAGTATATGTTAAGCAAATACTTGGGGGAAATATGAAAACCCCTATCATGTTTTCAATGCTTTCAGTGTACTTAAAGGGGTGCTACACCCTCCTATGCCTTACAGCCAAGGAAGGTGTCATTTTAGCCTCTATTTAGATTGCAGATGCCATGGTGCTGCACATGTGATTAGCTGTGACACCAGCCATTTGAGAGTTGAAAGTTCTGTTGAGAGCTGAAATAACCACACTCGTAACTTTTGACAATTGGCATGCCTTGAAACTAACTGTTTTGGGAGACATTAAATTGGTGGGTCACGTTCTTCTTTAAGCTTCTCTACTTTTTCCACACAAAAAAAAAGAAGACTTTTAACATTAGATTTGCTTTGAAGGTCTTTTCCTTTAAAATATCAACTAACCCTAAACATTTTTAAAGCACATTCTTTTCATTCTTATACATGGCAACTGCCATTTCATACAATAACACAGTAATTCACTTGCTGTTAAAATTTTGCCAGTGTATGCAGCATATTCTGTAATTTAATCTTTATGAAATCCAACTCTACCTCTGCAGAATTCACTCTTACTAGGAAAAGAGGAAGAAAAAAATCATATCTTTTGGAATCAAAATGACCTAGTTTGTATCTCTTAACTTTGATAATGCTTTGCTCTTGGAAACATCTATTGCCAAAGTCTACAGACTGAGCACAACAATAAAAATCATTAGATTAAAAAGCAGTTTGCACTAGTTACTACTGTACAAAGTTTTACACGCTGTAAAGTGACAGGTTTCTTTAACCCCTTTTGATAGACAGGAAGGGAGATATATTAAACACCTGTTTTCTTTACTGTACCGGAGACAGCACAAATGTAAGATAAGGAAAAATAACAAGGTAACAATTTTTCTTTTTATTTCATAACTTTAAAAATTCCGATGTATAGGCCATTTTGCTGCGTAAGAATGCAAGATAAATTCTTGTTTTATTTTCTTAGACAGAAACATAGCAAACGTGGGAATTCTAGGCACAAAAACTTTTATTGAGATATACAAACAATCTCAAAGGATATAAAGAAATATACTAGGGATGTACTGATACTTTTCAGATACCAGTGCCGATACTCTTTCATGAGAACTACCAGGGTTGCAGCGGTTGCAGCTGGGACCTGGCTCTGGTGCTCCACCACTGTCCTGAAATCATTAGTCTGTATTGTTTTACAAAAACTGTCACATGGCACTAAACAAAAATGTATCAGTACTTGTATCTGTGAGTACTTGGACGAGTATCAGTACTTGTACTCGCAAAAATGGTATCGGTGCCTCCCTTTATTTATATTTATAAAAACAAAACCATACATTAAAACAGAGATGTACAAATCCCAGGAGCTCCGTGTGCTCCTTACAAAGGACAGCTGCCTCCTAACTTTTGCATTTTTCTCTAGTCTAGGCCTAGAGCTGGAAAAGTACATGTACTTGTACCGAGTACGGTACTTGTTATCGGTGCATCCCTAAAATATACTTTGATTGTGCAGCCCTCTATTAGTTTCAAGTTCGCTCTCGTGATGGACTACAATCTCACGTTTAGTTTACTAGTTTGTGTTGAGATTGTAGTCCATCACGGGAGCGAGCTTGGAGTGGTGGCTCCTTTACAACACACATGAGGACTATGGGGAACAAAAGTAGCCACCCTCCAGAAGGAAGGACAGTGCCAGCACCAATTCAGTGATGAATTGGTGATCTACAGCTTTCTATAATAGTTAAGGTACTTGCGTTTTTAAGGTTTAACTCCTGAGTTTAGTGTCACTTTAAAACAAGCCATCATTCAGCTCTGTATCTATAAGCATTGTGCTTATTTTTTCTATGAGAACAGAATCTTGGCAGACTGTCAGCTCTCAATGTAAGCAACCAGTGTTTCTAAACTGTTATAAACGGACTGAAACCCAGGCTAGGTTCATGCTCGTGTGTGTGCCTTTTCCTGAGATTTGTAGAGCATTTTTGATGTGCATTGATGCAGGTGTTAACATCAACATTGACATCCTCACTCTCCCGGACGTTTCAGGAGTCTCCCACTATTAGATAACGGCTCCCGGGTGCCCGGGAGAGAAATATTTTCTCCCGGAAAGGTTTACTCTGCTTAGAAGAGTAAACCTTTCCTGCGATCTGTTTTTTTTTTTTTCTGGCATCAGGGCCGCCGGCCGCCCTCAGTCAGAGAAAATAAAAAAGCATTGGAATGCATAGCTCGATTGCTATTGGCTATTTCACTTTGCAATAGCCAATAGCGGACTAGCTATTGCACCCGCTCACTGCTGCTGTCAATCAACAGAGGTGGACCTGACGTTCTCCATCAGGTCCTCTTCTAGTGATTGACATCAGCAGAGGGTGGGTGCAATAGCCAGCTTGGATAATGCAAATTGAAATAGCCAATAGCAATCTAACTATACATTCCTATGCTGTTTTTTTAAAATTATTATTCTGACTGCAGCAGCTTTCAGGATACTAAAAAAAACCCCATGAGATAGCAAATAAGCTTTTACTTCCCGTCCTATCTTTTACTGCTTATTAACCACTTCAGCACCAGGTGTTTAGACCCCCTTCCTGGCCAGGCCATTTTTCAGTATTCAGACCTGCAGGTACTTTGAATGACATTGCTTTCCTCATGCAAAGCTGTACTGAAAAAAAATGTAATACCATTTTTTGGGGACAGGTAGAGCTTTCTTTTGGTGGTATTTAATCACCACTGGGGTTTTTATTTTTTACTATATTAAGGAAAAATTATTGAAAATGTAAAAAATAATAATATTTTTTTCCATTATATTAGGAAACAATGATTATTACCCATATTTTTGGTAAAATTTAAAATATGGGGTCACGTCGGGTAAATAGACACCAAACATGTCAAGCTTTAAAATTGCGCGCACCAGCGAAATCGCAAAAAAAACTACCATACCCAAAATTGACCATAGGCAATGCTTTAAAAGCTTTTACAGCTCATCAGTTTAGTGTTATCAGTGATTGATGGCCGTAGAACTATTGCTCTCATTCCGACGTTCGCGACGATATGTAACATGTGCGGCGTAATGGGCGCAATCTTCATTTTTGCACGTATGCGCACCCAAGGCCTTTTTGCATGCGTGTATGTATGGGGGGACTTTAAAAAAAAAAAAAATGTTTATTCTTTTTTATGTGTAACTTTACATTTTTTTGGGGGAAACTCTAATTTCTTTTTCTATTTTTTTTTTCACTTAACTTTATTGCTATCCCATAGGGGGGCTAAGAAACCCCCTTATGTGATTTCAAAAGAAGTGACAGGTCCTCTTTATGGAGACTCCAGAGGTCTCCAAGACCCCTAATGTCACCTAGGACCCCCCTGAAGAAGCTGATGAAGCACAGATCTGCTCCATCAGCTTCTATCCAGCATCTGAAGCTGGAGAGTGACACAAGAATGCGGAAGTGATGTAATATACATCACTTCCGCATTCTGACAGCGGAGAGGGGACCGGAGGGAGTTCGTATACCGAGCTCCCTCTGATCCCCTGTCAGAGTGGCACTATGCTGGTCCCGGGCTCGCACTGGGCACAGCGGAGCCCGGGGCCAGCGTGACAGCTGGACGGGGGGGAGCCGCGGAGGGGGCGCGTGTACCGGGAGCTCATACAAGCGATCCGCCAGCTCTATAGCCAGCGGATCGCTTGTATGTTAACAGGCTTTTTTGCATGCGTGTATGTATGGGGGGACTTTAAAAAAAAAAAAAATGTTTATTCTTTTTTATGTGTAACTTTACATTTTTTTGGGGGAAACTCTAATTTCTTTTTCTATTTTTTTTTTCACTTAACTTTATTGCTATCCCATAGGGGGGCTAAGAAACCCCCTTATGTGATTTCAAAAGAAGTGACAGGTCCTCTTTATGGAGACTCCAGAGGTCTCCAAGACCCCTAATGTCACCTAGGACCCCCCTGAAGAAGCTGATGAAGCACAGATCTGCTCCATCAGCTTCTATCCAGCATCTGAAGCTGGAGAGTGACACAAGAATGCGGAAGTGATGTAATATACATCACTTCCGCATTCTGACAGCGGAGAGGGGACCGGAGGGAGTTCGTATACCGAGCTCCCTCTGATCCCCTGTCAGAGTGGCACTATGCTGGTCCCGGGCTCGCACTGGGCACAGCGGAGCCCGGGGCCAGCGTGACAGCTGGACGGGGGGGAGCCGCGGAGGGGGCGCGTGTACCGGGAGCTCATACAAGCGATCCGCCAGCTCTATAGCCAGCGGATCGCTTGTATGTTAACAGGCTTCGCTGCCTGTTTTTAAAAACGGCAGCGGTGCGCACGAGGGGGCGTGGCTGAGCGGACGTCTATAGACGCCCGCTCAGATCTAGAGAGCTCCTGGCTGGCCGTTTTTTTACAATGGCCGGGCGGGAAGTGGTTAAGAGTATGCAAATAGTTTCTCTTGGTTTGGGCCCCTTTTGCAGCACTTACTGCAATTACTTTTGCACGATATTCTAATTATTCGAGTTTCACCTGTAGATTGGGCACAGTGGCACTTGAGGCAAAGCACATAAAGCTCAAGCATCCTTAAAGTAGTATTAAACAATCAAACTTTTTTTCAATAGTGAGTCCAAATCAAACAAATATACATTGCCCTGCAATGTATTTCTTAATATTTTTGACCAAGCACTTACAGTCATCATGTTTCTGAACAGCTGACACCAGCTCTCTCAGCTCAGCTTTCCTGAACTTCCTGTCCAGTACAAGATCACAAGGCACAACACAATCTTCAGCAACTGTTCCTCTAATAGCTTAGAGAAGGATGTAGGGAGGAGAGGTGACCAGGGGGGAGGGCATTCATTTAATTTGCTGTGTCTGTGTGTTTGTGGAGACACACACAGCTTACTAGCAGACACAAGGGTGGCTCCATAGGACCCTGCAAGGGAAAGGAGCCCTCCTTAACCAGGATATCAGGGCCAGTGCTCAGATGACCAGCTTAATTCTGCAGGAAAATAAAGCTTATCAACATCAAGGAGCAGCATCCGTTGTAAGTGATTTCATCATTTGGAATAGCTTAAAACACTTTGACTTTAATATCACTTTAAGACATGTCAGTAGGCAAGGCTGAGATTCCTAAAAAAATATATGCCAGGAAGTAGTATCTCAGTCTTCAGCAGTACGATATGATGCACATACAAAAGTCAAAGGCTTCCTAATAAAGAATAAAAGGCAGAGGTTATTTGTATATGTTATAATTATTAAGTCTTTTATATTTATTATTTGACTGGAAACGCTCCTTAACCTCTGTTTATTTCTCCCCCGTTTTATCAGGTTGGTCACTTGCCTCGAAGGCACAGCTGGCGTACAAAGAGTTATTCGACCCCTAAAAGACATTTCTGATGGGCGGAAATGCGCTTCAACCTATATTTTATGTGTTTTTTCTCGCAAACACAGGACCACTTCCAGCACTTGAAACCTTTTTATTTGAAGCCATCTGACACTCCATAACAATTTATTACGTTTCATATAAGTAAATAAATGGCCCTCACTATGATTTAATCTCATTTAAATTTTTATTTATTCTCCTCAAAGCTCTTTCTGTTCATTGTGGATCTTGAAGATTACATTTATGGTAAAAAGAAAAAAAAAATATGAACAAGGATTTGGCGATTTCCCTGCTGATGCCGCACTTAAGAATTCCCCGGCAGAGAAGACATCTATTTCAATCAGTTGCATTCTTTTATTTTTTTCTTCCCTTTTAATTAAAAGCTCCTTTGGTGAGGGGAATAAATAGATAAGCCTTTTTAAATATTTATTGGTCACTGGCTTTCGAACCGTAAGCAGGAAATGATTGTCAATGCTCTAAGAAGTCTTTGGGGTAGAACGCACAACATCTAATAATACTATGTAAAGAGATTGTCCACGTGTTGTAAAAATTATTGTGCCACCTCCATCCCTATGATGTCAGCAAAAAGCAACATTTTGACATTCAGCTCCAGTTTTCATCTATACCTAACCTCTATTAGGCTCAATGCACAAAGCTATTAAACCAGGATAAGGATCTTTGTTTAAAAATAAGAACCATGTGGCTGAAATAATATCCTTATACTTGAGTTACAGCAAAGCTAAAGTTAAAAAAAAATGCTACCAGGCAGAGTTTTTCATTGAAGATACTCAGTGTATCTCATAAAACATAACAGTAACTAGCAAGTGCAGTGTGCATGCTGAGCATTTGTGAAATGCTAAGAGTAGGTGCTGGATCATTGGTGGGCCTATCATTTATACTGAGCTGACAGAATATAGACAGAATATAGACAGAATATAGACAGAATATAGACAGCGAGGTAACACTCTTTCTGAGCCTAACTTAAAAGAGAACTATGGGGAAAGGGTTTTTCCCCATAGTTCTCTTAAAGGAGAACTATGAGGCGAGTGAAAATCACTCAGCCTCAAAGATCGAGACGACGTGGGACAATGAAACTGTCACACATCGGCTCAATAGATCGGGAAGTGAGCGAACACATACCGTTGCTCGCTCACTTCTCGATCCTGTGCCTGCAGAGAGCCGTAACTGTCACTCACAGCTCCCTGCAGGGATTCCCCCCTCCCCTGTCTGATCCTCCAGCGCTGACTGGCGGAACGGACAGGGGAGGGGGCAGGCACAGCTGGCTCTGCCTCTAGATAGGTAGAGTCAGCTGGGTGGATCCAGACAGTATTGTCGGGATCTGTCCCCGCTGCGGCATCTCAGTATACCGTGAGCTGTAGCTCGCGGTATACTGGGCTTTGTGTGACGGGAGGACGCTAGTTTATGTTTTTTTGCCATTAGGAGCCTCAGCTTTAGTAATATATGGATATACTGAACACAAATTTTGGATGCATTAACCTCCCTGGCAGTATTCCCGAGTGTTGCTCGGGGTTAAATTTCCTAGCCAGGAGCAGTAACCCCGAGCCACACTCGGGAATACCCTGAATTCACACTAACCTTGTCCCTCGATCCCCGCGGCATCTCGGCGTCTCCTTCGCACAATGCCGGCATCCGTCTCCAGCGTACGCTAACGTCAGCGTCGTAAGGAGGCGGATCCGGCGCGAAATTCAAAAGTGAAAAACCCCACATACATACTAATACATTGTATTGTAGAGAAGACAGTGCTATTTTGTTACTTTTTCGATACTGTAACAAATTATTTCAGCTCAGCTTTGTTCCTGTAGATAGTACCAGTGTTCTTCCTGCACTTTTACTGTTATATTTGCCTGGAAAACTTGAGAGGTCCATGGCATCAAACAAGCGTCCGCTGAGGTCAAAAGCGGGTTTTGAGCAGCTAGAAAATAGCGATAGTGATGTGGAATCACTTATTGAATTGAGCGACAGCGATGCGTGGGGAAGTTCGTCGTCAGACACTGAAAGTGACGAAAGCGCGGATTCTGCAACCGAGCTAAGTGATGTGCAAACTTGGTGCCCTATTGATTGTGGTACGGATCACGCAGCGTCCCCAAGATTCCCATTTACTGGAGCATCTGGTAGGAAGGTAGATGTGGAACATGACAACCCCTTGGCCTACCTACAATTATTTATGACCGATGAGGTTATTGATGAGATTGTTACCGAGACAAACCGGTACAATGAACAGCAATCCACAACCCTGCATGGGAAGTTTTCCAGAAATAGAAAGTGGGAACCAGTGACCAGAGATGACATCTGGAAGTTTCTGGGCCTAATAATTCTTCAGGGAGTGGTGGGGAAACCTCTGCAGAAGTGGTATTGGACAACCAATAAATTACTTGCCACGCCATTCTTTGGCACGGTCATGTCGGAGTACAGGTTTTCCCTCATAATGAAGTTTTTACACTTCGCAGACAATGAGGAATTTGACGAAGCCACTCATCCTGCCCCAAAACAGAAAAAAATTTGGAAGGTATCCCAGATGATTTTGAGGAATTTCCAGCAAACCTACAGTATGTGCCAGAAAAAGACATCACCATAGACGAAAGTCAAGAGAGCACGATTTGGCGTCAAAACCTATATGCTATGTGAATCGTCATCTGGCTACATATGGAACTCCGTGATATACACTGGGAAAGGAACCAAATTTGATGTCAAATATAGCAGCTACGGAATGGTAACATCTTCTGTTCTCTCACTCATGGAGCCATTGTTGAATCAGGGCTATTGTGTTACCACGGACAACTTTTATACTTCTCCAGAACTGTATGAATACCTTTTGCAACACAAAACAGATGCATATGGAACCGTCAGGGCTAACCGACGTGACCTGCCGCAAGTGTTTAGCAACAAGAAGCTGAAGGCTGGAGAAATAGTTGCCTGGCAGAAAGGCAAAATGATGGCACTGAGATGGCGCGACAAAAAAGACGTGTGCCTAATGAGTACTGTGCATAATGCCTCAACTGCTATGGTACGCACCAAATGTGGGAGAGAAATAATGAAGCCGCATGTCGTAATAGACTATAATAACACCATGGGTGGTGTTGACAGAGCTGACCAAGCCATGACCTTCTACCCGGCTATGCGTAAGCAGCAGAAGAAATATTATAAGAAAATCTTCAGGCATCTTCTTGAGCAGTGCTTATGGAATGCCTACGTTCTGCTAAAAAAAAAAAGTGAGAAGCCTATGACGCATTCAGACTTCATCTGGAAAATTTCCGAAGAAATCTTTTCGAACCACCAAACGCCATCAGCGAGTAGACCTGGACGTCGTGCTGTTGGCGTTGTCAACCCAGAACGCCTGACTGGTCGTCACTTTATGGACTACGTCCCTCCAACAGAAAGAAAGTCAGCACCCACAAGGCTGTGCGTAGTTTGCTGCTCGAGGCGCGATGACAGCGGCAAAAAAATCAGAAAAGAGACCAGGTTCCATTGCCCCGATTGTGACGTCGGACTTTGTGCTGTCCCCTGTTTCAAAGTTTACCATACCCGAGATGTTTACTGAAGTAATATTGCACCCTTGCTTGGACAGATGTCAGTGTTTTTTGTTTGAATACATTATTTAATTAAATTTATTATTATTATATTATTGTTTTGTGTAATTATTTCTAATTATTTGTTATATTATAATTTATTATTTTGTTTTTCAAACTTTAACATACCCGGGATGTCTACTGGACTCTTGTTTGGACAGATTTAGGTGAGTTATTCCTAGGATTTACTAAGAACTACAGGCCTACGATGTAAAACAACATATTTGCTTGAAAAACAATGTACCGCTTTTGGTACCTAAAATCCTGAATAATCATACCGCCAGGGAGGTTAAACCGAAAAACACATCTGATTGGCCAGAAAAGTCACATGTCCAATTCAGTTTCCTTTTTTAACGAAAATCGGACGGGATCCGAAATTCGTAAACCGAAATTCAGATTCGGTCTCATTCGGATGCATTGGAATTTGAAAATTCGGATGTGTCCGAATGTCTAAATTTCTGAGAATTCGTCCGAATTTTGATTCGGAAAGAAACTAATTGCACATGTCTACTGCCCACATTCCAGGTTGGAGTGGGAGTGGAGGAGAGCAGACAGAGTGAGTAATACGGTAAAGGTGCCATACACCTTACGATTATCGGACGATTTTCGTATGCGATCGACTTTTCGTCCAATAATCGTATGTGTGCATTGCAGTGTCCGACCGACATTACTGTACAATCGTACGACTTTTGTCGGTCAAGCATGTTTGAAAACTTTGCTCGATCGTACGATTGTTGTAAGGTTGCTGGCGTTTCCGTCCGTCAAAAGTCGTACGATCTACACTGCGCATGCGCAAATGAAAATACGACAAATCAATTACCGAATTTCGTCCAGGTGCTTTTCGTTAATTAGGCTAAATTAATCTTGCGATCATCGGGGCAGGATGGGGCTGCCGTACGAAAATCGTACGACTATTCGATCATCGGACGAAACGTTTCGTCCGATAATCGTAAGGTGTATGGGCACCTTAAGACTTCTTCTATGTTACTCCTCCTAGACTAGATGCACATTACAGCCGTATTATGGGGCAGAGAAGGTAAAAAGGTGACTAGCTCAGTTCAGCTCTAACTTCCAAACATGTGTATATTGCATTAAACTTTTAATCCATTCTTCAGATTATTGCATTGGTTATTTTTAAATGTTAATTAATAGACAAAGTAGTGATGACAAAAGCCTGAATCGGCATAAGCAGACATTCTCAGGTTCAATTCCTCATGGTCTGGCTGCCCAGGATATCAATTGCCTAAATATTCTATGCTGAAAGGTGTCCGTCTTTCCTCTCTCAGAAGTTTGAGAGGTTCTTGGTCATCACAGCCAATCAGTTCTAATCTTATAATGAAATAAAGACATTCCATCTGCTTTGTGTGGCAACTTTTGCTTATTTAGGCTGCAATCATACTTCAGTTTTCTGAAAATCAGTCATGTGAACTGTGACAATGTGCAATAATCACCTATTTTCTGCTTTGTGGATGTTAAATATGTTTGATGCAGTTTTGCATTCTAATATTGCTTGTGTGTACTGAAACCTCTTGCAGTGATTTTTTTCACAGTTGTGCTTTGTGCTGTTCACTGAGTAGAATAATCTGTAATGAAGCTGTGATAAACTCTCTTCAGGACCTTTGATCTGTTCATGGCCACAGTCTGCTGGAAATGTGGAGACAGGATAAAGCATGCTGCGAAGGACTACAACCAGTGAATGGAAAGTTGAAAGGATCATAGTGGTGATAACATAAAGGAACAGGATGATGTAATAGAATTACCTCCTGCTTTTCACCCATTCATTTACAACCACATAAAGGCTCTCTCTGTTAAGAGATAAAGCAAAGTCCAGCTTGGCCTATATGTCATACAGGGAGATGTGTTCTGGGTACAGAGGTCATTGTCATACGCTCCACAAATAACACGTTCAGCCGAGTCTGGTTTACAGCATACAATCCCTTCTAGAGCCATGTAGGGCATCTTGGCCTGAAACTGAACTGTTCCAGTTGTGTTATAATTGGAATTCTGCAATCTTTATTACACCTGTTATCATCAACCATTAACATACCTGACTTCAGTTTAAAAAAATGTAGATAAAGCTAAGTAATGTTCACCATGGCTAGTAACCATAGGGGAGCCCAGCCTCTTTGGGTCCCTTGGCTTCCATAGTAGGTTATAGTGACCCCGTCAACTACAGTGCCAACATGAACTGTAAAAATAAATGCTGTATCTTTACTTTTCCAGCAACTATCACGTACCTGGTAGAGAAGCGAGTAGTTGAGGAGGCCTCGTTTGCAACTCTTGTCCCACACCCCTGAGAGTGGAGGCAGGGAGTGAGAGGACAGAGAGCAGCACGGGTGCCAGTGGGTGCAGTGCACTGTGCCTTGGAAAGTCCCAAAGCTAGTCTCCAAGGAAGCAGGTGTAGATGCAGCTGGAATGATCACCAGGAACAGGGCTGGAGCAGGATGGAGTCAAAAAGGTTGGGTTGAACCAAAGGGCTGCTATACGGGTTATTCACAATAGCACATATAGAAGGCAGCCGAGGGGCTCAGCCGAGCTGAAGGCATATACTTCGGCTCGACTGAGCCTAAGTGACAGCTGAAGCGGGGCGAACAGCCTGCCGAAGGCCGTCCGTTCACACTGCAAATGACAGCTTTGTGAATAACCCTATTGGTAAACAGATATAACCAGTATTTTAGGAAATAGGGAAGCATGTGGCTCACTTTCCTTTCGACCATATGAAAGCGCTAGTGCTTGGTGACTGGCCACTCAGACACCCAGTGCTGTTAGATCCAGAATGGTCCAGGTGACTGTGATGTTGCCACTTGCCATGCTGTTGATGGATACTCCACGGGATCTCCGAGACAGTCTAGATTCAACCCCATGGACTTATTCTCCATCTTGTTTCTCGTTCACATGCTGGCACGAGAGAGTCCTCAGCCCTAACTTACTGGCCATACACTGCTTTTCAAAAGAACTTTCGTATGAAAGAACGTTTGTTTGACCTTCTATTAGTTGTTTGGGTCAAATCAACAGTCCATTTGAACCGTAGGGACGAAAAGACTCGAAGAAATAGGATGGAAATTTTTTCTCGAGCAAACAAAAGCCTATTAATGAATGTGCTTTTTATTTGGGAAACTCTATTCATTCCAAAATCGAACATTAAAATCAAACACAATTTCTATCGACATTCGTCAAGTGCCTGATGGCAATGTCAGCTGGTAAAGAAAGATCTTTCATAGGAACATTCGTTCAGAATCTACTAGTGTATGGCCAGCTTAAGATAAATTCTAACAAAAAGTTAACTCTCCCAATGATGACCGTGTGTAAAAAAACACATGATCAGCAATATTGGCAGCATAAGCCATATATTCAACAGATTCGCTAACTCCACACTCCTAGAGCTATGCATTTGTTCCATTGCTGCCCTAAAGTGGACCTAAACACAAAAAGTAAAGCCTTTCTGTATTGTAAGGAACATATAGAAATGTTAATTGTGCCTAAGCAGAACTTATAATATAAGTACCTTTTGCCTTGAATTCCTTCTAAAATATAGAAGTGCACTCCTGTCTCTTAAGTCCCATAGCTAAGGCACTGCTGCCTCTGACTCCTTGTGTCAGGAGATCTGGAGTAAGATTTGGTGATATCACTATTGTGCTGTTCACTAGTTTCCTTGCTGGAGAAAAAGCTGGACTTGAGAAGCTGCACTGCAAGGATCTCCCTGCATCAGCTTCATCCATTCTGTACCTCTGATACTGCCTTTTGATGACTACACCACTATTCATCCTCTCACCAGTCACCAGGAGGGCAGCTCTGGCATGAAGAAATAAAGGTCTGCCTTTGCTAAGATGGCCTTCTCCACAAAGAGACATACACAGGAATTTATAAAGAGTATCTATTGTTGTCTGTTGTGCATCTGCAAGACAAATGCCAGTGCTTGCTCCAGATTCACGTGTGAAAGTTGAGAAAAAAGTCCAGGAATGAGTGCTCTAGGATGGGCTGGAGAGGGTTGGGGACGCTGGGTGTGCTGCTTCTCAAATGTGCCTACCAGGGTGTCCGACGTTTGTACTAGAGGTAACCAAAGAAGGAGGGGTGGAGAAGCGCCAACAACCTGACGTAAAACAGTAATGGGATGTTGGGAAATATAAAATTTATACTCACATCTGGGTGAGCACCTCACCACACAGCACCACCTTCCTGAAATTCTCCGTCCAAAGCCGCAACGAACTCACCCAGATGTGAGTATAACTTTTATATTTCCCAACATCCCAATACTGTTTCATGTCAGGTTGTTGGCGCTTCTCCACCTTTCCTTCTTTGGTTACCTCCAGATTCACGTACCTGTTGGAGACCGGTACATGAATTTGCCCCATTTGTGGTACCGTCATTTGTTGTGCAGAGACGCTCTGAGGCGGAGTATCCATACCAGACACACGTCCTCAAGCGCTGCTCAGTAATAAAATCACACGCTCAATATCACTAAGCTCTCTCCATCCGGCCACTGTGCCTGTCACACAGAGGATTTATAGTGTGGGTAGGTGGAGCCTGATGGGGAACTCTGAGGCCATAGTTCCCCATCTGGTCTGCTCTTTCACCGATTGACAGCAGGCCGTGGGCAGATTCCATAGCCAATAGCAGACTGGCTATGGAATAGTAGCAGAATGGACCTGATAGGGAACTGGGTTCTCAGAGTTCCCCATCAGTCTCCACCCCCACTGTCAGCATCACTGCTTGTTAAGGATGCTATTGGCTACATTAGACATAGGTAAGTAGCTATTAAAATGGATGTATTTACCATTTTGTAATGTGCCTAGTCTAGAGTTGTTCTTTAGGCTTTTAAACATTCATATACTGTGTATACAGCAATCGTATATATGGAACAGATCCATAGGCTGAGCAAACACACGCAGTGTAGTTATGAATCTGATATCGCAGTTTGTTTAAACTGTATCGTATAATCTCATCACTGACATTTCCGTAGGCTCCCGGCTCTTCTACTGATTTTCCAGATGCTTTGCAGCATAATGTAGTGAAATCCCCACCGTTGTACTGCAAGCAGATTCATGTCGATGCTAATTTCTGTCTGCATTGTTCTTATCATTTATGATAATCTCAAATGTCAACTCATTTGTAACACATTTAGCAATGCATCGATCAGAAAATCCAATACAGTCTTTATTCTGCATAGTATTTGTCATACAAGCAGACACCCTGGAACAAGGGAAAGAATAGCTTATCAGTCTTAGGGCAGTGCTCTTTGGAATTTTGGAGCTTAAAGCCCAACTTAACTTTCAGCTTAAATCAGGAAAATACATTCCAGATGCATCAAAACTAAGGATGTGCAAAGCCTAACTACTGTCAGCCACATAGAAAAGCCTGTCATCTGCCATTATGGTGCAGAGAAGGACCCATTCTCTATGTGGAGGCAGTGGTCTCTCTGCAAAGGTCTTCCACTCCCCATGCTGAGTCAGAGCTAGAGCTCTCCAATTAGCAGGGACGTGTAAGCTTTTTTTTTTTTTTTTTTTAATGCAATCCTTGCCTTTCTGGAGTTATTTCCCCCACAGACCCACAACTCCAAGCTCTAATGCCAACTTTTTACATGTTGAATGATACCCATTGGCCACCACCATTTCCAAGTTAGATATCCCAGGTTCAGAGTCACCTGTGGCATCGACATATGGCACAACGCGATTTAACAGCCTTTGAACGTGGGATGATTGTTGGCGCAAGCCATGGAGTGAGTATCAGCAAAACAGCAGAATTCGTTAAATGTTCAAGAGGGGCTCATTGTTAAAGTGTTTAAAGACTGGACTGTCAGCTGAAAATCTGGGTCTGAACGTGCAAATTGTAGCCGTTAGCGACTAGTCAATGTTAGGGCAGAACGGAGAGTGGCAAGACTGGTACAAGACAACAGAAGGGCAACAGTGCAGTCTCAGATTCCTCGCATCACCTTTCAACATCTCGTAGAGTCATGAGGCGGCCCAACAAAGTCATCTCGTGGAGTTATCTCGTGGCCCAACGAAGTACTGATGTGGTGGTCATAATAATCTGGCCACTCAGTGTATCTTTATATAGTAAAAAAAAATAATTTGGCTACAGTGGTGCATAATGGTGTAAGTGTCAATCAAACTATCATAGCAATTAGACCAGCAACCAGCAAAAAATTAGTTTAGTTTCGTTTAGTTTTGATTCGGATTTTGCGTTATTTCGTTTTTCGGGATTCAGGTCCGAAAGTCAATTTGTTTCGGGATTCGGTTTCGGACGAAATTCGTTAGCGGTAGTCTGTACGAAAGTTCATTTCCGTTTCGTGTTTGTTTCGTTGCATCAAAGTGACATTAAAAATGTATTTATTTGTTTTTTTAAATGTCACTTTGCTGCAACAAAAATTTGTCCACAAACAAAAAGTCTGTACGACTAACTAATGAATTTCGTCCGAAATTTAGTTTTGGGAAATTCAGATTCATTTTCATTCGTCATTTCTGTTGTTCGGAAGTTCGGATACATCCGAATCTCTGAATAATGAAAATTTGTCCGAAAAACACATTTTTCCGAAACGAATGTCTAATAGCAAAACTGAAAAATGGCCTTGATTGAAAGGGGGTTTATCGTGCTGGACCTCAAGTGGCTACTGATGAATTTCACAAAGAGCTATTGATATATAAAATGGTCACCTAACATACAGATCACCGGTTCTTGGCAATCACAGCTTTTGTTGGCATCTGTCAAGGCAAAGCTGTAGGGATTCGGCATGGCTGCTTCTAGCCTAGTACATGAATCTGGGGCAAGCACCGCCATTTGTTGTGCAGATGGAAAACCAAATTCTAAAGAGTGTTGTTGACCATCTTTATGAATTTCAGGGAAAGTGTTCAGATCTCTTTTAGATGAAGTCAGGCATCTCTCTGGGACTACTATAGCTGGCATACAATTAGCTGTTGGGAAAGAGCCATAAAAACTAAAGTAACACCCACTCTTAGCACATGATGACATCAGGTGCTGTAGTCCACAGTAGCAGACAACCTTGGTTTTCAGAAATCACTATTTCACTCATACATTCCTTTATTTCCATGCTTGTATTATAGGCACAGAAAGTGAGGTAAACTATATTTGTAGGAATGAGTCAAGGTATTATTATGATGAGGGGGAACTGCATGCAGAGACATGCAATATCTCTGCATCCACAGGTGGGTCTTCTTAGACATTCTGAAGTCTTTCCGACTTTCCCCCAGATGTAACCTAGCTAATAAATGGTATCACTTAAACCCTGTAGTTAAACTTATAGTATGTGATAATTACTTACAGCGCTATCATATTACCATGGGCAACTAATAGCCATTATAGAATCTGGCTATAGAGTTCACTATATTGGGAAACACAATTTTCTCTTGAAGTGTGCATAGAGGCCCTTTGCCCTATAGCAGAGCCCTCCTACTTGTCTTCTTGGGTACTATAATTTTCACAGTACAATAGAAGTGGGGCTTATTAGCAAAGCATGTGGTGGTTGTGTGGCATCACTGCAGGTGTAACCTACACATCCGAAGTCTAAGAATGCAGCAAGCATGGACAGCCTTTAGAGCCCACTATAATAGGAAACACCATTTTCTTTTGAAGTGTGTGTAGCGCTACCACCGAAGGAGCCGCAGAATGCCCGGTTAATCTCTAGTCTGTCTAGGGTATGATCTTCAGCTGCCCACTCATTAGCATTAACCACCCTTCTTCTAATGCCCACAATGTCCACTCCAGTAGTATAATGCAGAATAACTTTTACTGAACATTTTCACTCAAATGAGGGTATAGAGATTCTAAGCTTGCAGGGTGTAACAGACTTAGAGTCACTATGTCGCCCAGAAGAAGGGACCCTGCATGGCCCGAAACGTTGGCTGTTTGACGCATGTGATGATTCAATAAAAAGTGCTTTACTTCTTGCACACATCATCAAGTGCTGGTGACTTCTATTATAGACATAGAGTCCAGACTCACCAAACCTGGTTAACATCTCAGTGTAGATCCACTTGGGTGGTAGTGGATAGCAACTGAAGTAGCAGATGAGCAAGGATGAACACTGTACTGTACATACACTACAGTGCCTCTCATTGACTGTCCCACAATATGACAGAGTCACACTTCGATCAGGGGGGTACAGGTCATGCCAGACACCTGGAATTAACCAGATAACTGCCACTATAATTCCAGCCAGGCTGACTACAGCTTTGGCTATCACTAAATGTCTAGTAGCCACATCACAGAACGTGATGGTGGCTACATGTGCATAGAAGGCCCTTTGCCCTATAACAGAGCACTGATACTTGTCTTCTAAGGGTATTATCATTTTCACAGTACAATAGCTAGAAGTGAGCAAAGCATGTGGTGGTTGTGTGGTATCACTGCAGGTATAACCTACTTATCCGAGGTCTAAGAATGCAGAAAACATGGAGAAGAGCAAAGTAAGACTGGACAGTCACAACCCTGGAATTGGTTAGTAAATTGCACAAATGTGTAATACAATAGAAAATCAATTGCATTCCCTTGTGCTGGGCACACAAGAAGATGTTTGAGGATATTGTGCCTTTAAGCAATCAAGCATTGTCAACACAGCTCACTTGTCCTTCCATCTCGGAAGCCCCCGTCGGACATTGTGTCACCTCTAATCCATTTATCTCTTCCTTGGGTGTATTGTATTTATGCTTTTTAGATTTGTTTTGCATCTGGAGTGCTGATCCGGCACCTTTTTGCAGCATCTCTTCAGAAGCTTCCGTTATGATAGGTTAGCAGTTCTGGGAGTGGATGGCGAGCTTGGGAAAGGACTGCGGCACAGTTAGAATCTCGGTGTCATTTGAGAGCTGCAGAGAGCCACAAGTTCACAGAAGGACAGTATCATCTCCCATTTAGGGTCTAACCACAAATAAAAGCCACTCTGGAGAGGAAACACATGTACTGAGTAGTGTTTTTTTTATATCGTGGTAGGCCATTTAAGATGGCTGACTGTGACATTTTTTGGAACATGTCTGAAAATGCATGTAATTACATCTAGTGAACAGGAAACCACTTAATTGAAATTGTAGAAAGGTGTAGAAGGTGGTCGTCACTCTGACACTCTAATTTCAATGTACAATCGCTTCTGTGTCCTCTGAAAGTTCTCTTGTCATTCAGGCCATGAAGGGTTGAGCTTCACCTACGGAAAGGGTCGTGTTTTTTGTGCGAGTATGTACTCTGCGTCACGTTATGTTTGCCCAAAAGTAACTCGTTTTGAAGTTTTACGTGCGTGTTTCATATTTTTATTTAATCAATTTTTATTGATTTGGATTTTGAAAATTCTGCAAACGTAAATATCTTGCGTGTTTCATATTTTTATGCTCATTTTTCCTTTGTCTATCTGTATGTTTAATGTGGGTGCAATTTAATGTGGTTTTGTGCTTCCCTAGGCAAGCCTAAACTCGGACACCCCCCTAATCGAATTGGTATCTCAGCTCAGCAGCGGCTGTGAGAAGGAACGGAGCGTTCCTCCTCACAGCCGCCAGTGACAGCCAGCCAAACAAGATGCCATAGCGACCCTGGCGGCCCGCATGGCATCAGGGAGATGTCCTGGCCGGGCCCAGCCGTGCCTCGAGCCCCATAGCGGCCGCCTGGGTCGCTATGGTAATTGTTACGCCACTGAGTGCAGGGATAGCCCTACTGTAAAAGTTAAGAACATTTTTACCTGGAGTTCTGCTTTAATAGCAGCCTCTTATAGAACAGCAACACTCAGACAGGCTGGGAGCAGGGAAGTGACCAGGCGATATTGCTTAACCACAGTAAAGAGAAGTAAGGTCACCAAATGGTCTCTGCTGTCTGGTAGGGCTGTACAGCTCTCATATGTGTATTGCAATAATATATTTAAGCAAAAAACTGGAGTTCAGCTATAAGGGTTAAATAGTTTTATGCAGCATAACATGACCAAACTTTTTTTTTTTTTTTTTTAATTCATGAGCTTTGATATCAGATTGCATTCTTTCAATACTGGGAAACACAGGAAAGAAGATTTATTATTGAAAATATCTTTTTATTTTCAGTGAAAATAATCAAACCCAGTGCTTGGCCTAAGCTGAGGGAGCCTTGGAAATAGGGATAAGACATTCCCATCAAAGTGTTACCATAACCCACACATGTCCTTGTGAGATAACAATTCTTCCTAGTGGCTGTGAACACTGTCTATCTCCCACGGGACCCCTCTGCACCTACTCGGGGCTTGTAAAGAAAAAAAAAATTGCAGACCAGCTTTTCCCCCCGCAATCTTTAGCCGCTGTTAAGTGGCTTAGGCACAATTTCCACTTTCCATATTCTGATAGAATTTCTCCTTTTTTAAGTACTACATAGTCCCGAGATGAAATAAGCAGGATTTATGCTCACATGATCAATGATGTTGTCTATTTGAATTACTGAAATAGTTGTCATCCATCTGCTTCGTGTTATTGCTCATAGGTGGAAAGCTTAAAACCGAACTCCATTCATAAAAAAAACAGTTTTAAAGGTTGCCTGCATAGAAAATATTTATTTCTTTTATTTATTTATTGATTTTATTTAATTTATTTATTTAAAGTGTATTTTTGCAGTCAGGTATTTTTGTTTTGTGTTTCCCTTCACACAAAAGAGCAAAAAAAAATATATATATATTATTTTTTTTCCTTACCTTTTAGCTGTTTTTTTTGGGAGGAGGCCTTTGGGCAGATTGCAGGGTACTCGTGAGTGAATCTGTCCCCAAGACAAAAGGGGGCAGACTGCGTGTTCTCTCCAAACTTCTTGATCGTTAACCCTTTAGTATGACAGACAGTGTTTAAATCTAATTTACAACTGATAATGAGATCTGCCAGGACAGTACAGACAGGGTTCTTTATGATAAACATTAACTCCCCAGCCCACCTCACGTCCCCTTCGCAAATGGAAAAACTTCCATTTTGGAGTCTTCAGAAAAGAGCACGTAACAATTTGCAATTATGCAATGTGAACATGTAACAAATTTGGATCTAAACCCATTTGTCAGCGCTGCCATGGATATGGCCAGGAAATTATGTTATCCCAATTTGGCTACAAAAGTCGAAAAATTCTTTATGGCTGGTGTATAAGCCTAGCTATGTGCTGGGAAATGCCGTTTGCATACATGCCACTAGATGCAACCAAGGAGCATAAAAAATTCCTATGCTTCTCAGCTCTGTCTAGTGGTGGTAATACAGTGCGAACAGCATCCACACAGCTATACGCTGGGTGGAATGTTTTCACATATCAGCCCCTTTGAGTAATAGATATATGTATATACATTATATAATAAT
>NW_017306479.1:1573189-1604507 GCF_000935625.1 Nanorana parkeri | reverse complement strand
AATAATGATAAAATAAATAAATAACATAATATATCATTATTTATTAATATATATATTATATATATATGTTAATAAATAATTTTATTTCTTAACGGTAATCTATAAATTATTTTTTCATGAATGGTGTCCGTGCTAAGCGAATATAAACCTACATTCTACATTTGAACTAGGTGCATGCATTTGCTGGCCTGTCTGAGCTCCAAGGATAAGAAGCATGGTGCTACTTGCCTGTTGTGCCAAAAAGTAGTTAAAATGAGTCACCTTTACATTCTATAATCCACAGCACTCCATTCTAAACACCGATGGGGAATTTATTATAACTGGAGCAACCAGAATGTGGAGAAATTAAGCTTTGAAAAGAAAAGATAGAAGCTAATTGGTCAGTCCTTTGTAATCTTCCAAGGTAATTAGGTAATTAGAATGGTGTACAATAGAGGGTTTTTTTTGGGGGGGAATCAAATTTTGTGCTTTGGGCCCTGCGATTTCTAGTTACACCCTTGTTCTCGGGCTCCAATCCCAGGCTGTTTAGAATATGGAGATCCGTTTAATTACAGGGATTTAGCTAACAAAGATCACGATTAGAATTCCAGACTGAAAATAACATCCACTTCACTAAAAGACTATATTCCCCAGTCAGTCTAATTGCAAAATGTTCACTTTCGCATGGCTACCCCATAAATAAAAACCATTTGGAGAAACATTATCTTTTTTTTTTCCTGTTTAGAGTCTGTGACTTCAGAAATGAAAGAAATAATTATATTGCAGCTTCCTTTTGCTATTTAAAACACGATCCCCATACCCACGTTGAACTGGCACGCCAGCAGGCCTGGCATTGCACACATATTGTAGAACGTAATATCCAACGCATTCAGCAGAAGTGTCTCTTGTAATCACATGAATCCTTTGGATTGGTTTCTGGCTTCATTCATGCACAATTTGCAGAGCTGTTAATATTCATAAAGCAAAGTCGGACTCTACCGATACCCAAAGGCATTGTCACTGCAAATGCCACAATGTTACTGTGCAGAACGGTGAAAAGACGTCAGTAAATGTGCCTGCTCTTAAGGAAAGGAAATGTTCATTATATGTCTCTTACTGATCATCACTTTACTGCAAGATTTGCAGAAATGCTACCCAGCTGACCCATTGCTATAGCACTAAGTCATATGTAGCCTGTATGATGCTGAGTTCTACAAAGTAGAGTAAAGCATCTCCTGGCAGCAGCCAATTGGATTGCAGTTGTCTAGTACGGGTTAGGAAATTGAAGCTGCATCTGGTTACTGTGATATCTCTACTTGTTATTGCTTCAAAACTTCACATTTTATATCAGACCTATGCTTGGAAAGTAGGTGTAAGTTACTTTGACAGCTCATCTGCTTAATATATTGGCAATTGAAAGCTTAAAAAATCTTAACATCAGCCCACACCCTAAAAGGAGCCATTTTAGTGTATGGGATGGTGTCTGCTGTGTGCGGGCAGTGGGGGCATTGCCTTGTGGTGTTACAATGCATGGCACTGTTTACCTTTATATTTAATTTGTTTTACTTCATTAAAATGTCACACAATTACATATTATTATTATAATTATTATACAGGATTTATATTATTTATTTCTGCAGAGCTGTATGATGTGTATTGTATGTGTACAGGATATACACATAGAAAACACATCAAACAGCTCCTAGTTGCTGTTAGACAGGGTCTATTTGTTTTGTTGCAGGCTAGATGGTAAGTGTGCTGGGAAATTTCTGTGTTTTTTATATTGTTGTAAGCACTGCCATGTGCACCATGCTACAAAGGCTAGTTAAAAATTGTGCGGCTGCCATGTATCCTTAGCTTAGTTGCAAGGAGAGAGTACAGGACAGACGCCCCCCTTCCCCATGTTGTTTTTATATCATTTTGACATATATTTTCAATGCTTTCTGCCAGATCTACCAGTCAGGCCGTGGGCCTGATCACCACTGGTTGTATAGCTTAAAGTACTCACACTTAAGGTGAACCTGTGCCTAGACTGTGGACATTAAATTATTTACAGATTCTTAACAAACAGTAAAAAAGCTATGTGATACTATTACCTAGCATACAATTCTTTAGAAGTCTTAGCCTTGCCTTACTGATATGACTAACATGGCCGAAGGGTGCTTGATCTTTGTGTGGTTTCCCTTAGTGCAACTGTGCCCAGATAAGGGACAATAAACTGTTTACATACTTTTGAAACAAAGTAAAAGAGTTTCAAAACAAGCCATCACTGACCTCTCTAGCTGCTTGTACTACAAATTAATTAATCCTCAAAGATGACCACAAAAACTCTAGATTCAGATTCAGTTGGTTTCTTTTATTTTATATATGTTACATATTTGTTATTTCCACAGCATAACAATCTAATAGCGGGAGACTCCCGGAATGTCCAGGAGAGTTGGATGTCTGTGATTTCCATACTTATTTCGGGCCAAAAAGTCCTTAAGCTACTTCATCAATGTGACAGACAGATACTAGAATTTTAAACTGGGGGATTCAGCAATGGGGCTTATATATGTTTGTCAGTAAAGGTTTCCCTTATGGAATGATAATCAAAACTGTTCAGACCCATTTACTCTGCTGCATCTAATGTCATGCATTCCAACACGTTAAAACACGTGTTGGGGTTCTCCATACTATAAACTGCCTGTTCCATCTCAGTGCTGCAATACGTGTTTTTCAAAATATTAAGTGTCCATTGTTTCCTACATTTTAGTGCATTGGAAGGCCCATAAAAAAAAATTATTAAAATGCTGCTAGCACAATACAAGAGTTGCAAGGGGGGTGGAGAATATTGTTAACAATTAACCCTGTCTGTACTGTGCTGGCAGATCTCATTGAAAACTAGATTTGAACACTGCCTGCCCTAACAAAGGGTTAAAGATCTAGAAGCATTGTATGTTAATGAGGGGGAGCTCAGTCTGTCCTTGGTCTTTCTAGAGTTTGCTTTTGTTTGTTTTTATTAACTTCCTAATTATGCTTAATAATGACAGTTTCTCCAACTCAGCTAAATCTATTTAAATATATACAAAGTAACACTGTAAGAATCTGCACTGTGAATAGAATGCGAGAAAAAAAATAAAAGGTTACTATTTAAAACATTTTTTATTATACTTTTAATGTCTCTTTGTGGACCTAATCACCAATCTCTTTTCATCTATAGCAGATGAGTATTGCAGAGTATCACACAGCACTGCTAGGTAAATGATTGCTGTTCTAGGGCAAATGTATATGTTTAGTTTATGTTGTATCGAATAAATAAATTGCAAAGTAGAGAAATACATAAATCAACCGCAACCAGTCCATTTTTTTTTGGCACATCAAATCAATTCAAAGTGACTAATGCACCTGCAATTCAGACACTGACTATTTGACCTATAGGGCTTATGTTAGTTGACTCATATTACGTTGAAAACTCACATATCAGTGCTAATTGACACATTATTATTTTTTTTTAGCCCCTGCATACAGCTCCCAAAAACTCACCTTTTTCTGATGTTAGAAAAATCCTATTTCATGTGGTATGTATATATCTATGTAATAAATACATGGTTTTAATATATTATGTGAGTCCTTGGTACAGTTGTTTTTTTTTGCTCTGTTTGCTTTATTAACACTTTATTTTAGTGGGTAAGATCACTTAAAAAAGGTAATGGGATGCAGCAGAATACTTGAGCATTAATACAACAAACAGAGCTAGGAAAAAAGTGTGCTTTACCATTTAAACACTAATAAATAATAAATAAAATATAATAATTTATAAATATATATATATACACACAAACACACACACACACACACACACACACAAATGCAAAAATGCACATAAACCGCTTGCAACATTTGTACTGCACATGCATTTCATTATTTCATTCAAAAGCCCACAACTCCTAAACATCCAATAGCAGACGATGGAGAGAGAGTCAACATTTCCTCTCTCATCCCCAAGTGAGGATTATGGGGAACCCTCGGATTATCTGTCTGTGCATGAATAAATAATTAGAGAATACCGGAGATATTCAAGAGGGTTTTAACTCGGAAATTTGTGATGGGTTAAGTAGCATAAAAGGTTTAACTGCTCCACATCCAGAAATACCAGAGACACAGAAATGCCAGTCATCTTACACCTGCAGAAACTGGCAGCCTGCCCACCACCAACAATTAACTGCTCGCTTTTTGGGTCTGTGTTTCTTTTATTAAAATCAATGAGTCTCATAAGGTTACACACCATTATGTGATACAATGAGACCAGAAGTCGCGGCATCAAATCAAAGCACTCACCATTTTCAGGGCTGAGATTATGTGTAGAGATTAATTGTACCTTATAGTATGTTCTTTACCTGTGGTCTTTAAAAATGAGATTCATATAGATCCATATTTTTCTTTAAAAGAAAATAACATGCTTACAGCTTCAGTGTATTAAAGAACATAATTAAATTAGAATACTTTTTTTTTGGTTTCTTATTGGACTAACAAAATGTATAAAAGACAAGCTTTTGAGAGTAAACCTCTCTTCTTCAGGTCAGAAGCAATACATATACAATACATGAACAAGAAGCCCTTATATATATATGTGTGTGTGTAATTGTTTTTATTATATACCTACAGTATATACTCATATGCACAATAACACCCTTGAAAAATTTATTTTGCTTTAGCATTTTACATAGAAAATGTTCAATTTTGGACGCTCAAAAGCTTAAAAAGAAAATGTTCTAACTGCAAAAGATGTAATCAATAGGGAAACATATACTGGATTTTTGGGTATTTGCAATGCAGTAACATACTTTTATTGGGAAAAACTGTCCCTCTTTTGGAACCACATCCCTCTGTCCTTCTTTCCTTTTCATTTCCTTCTCTACATTTCTGATTCTGATAAAGGGGCATCTTTGAGGGGTCTTGAAGCATGTTAGTGGAGGTACTCCCTTTCTTCTAGGGTACAAGTCTTGTCCTCTTCTGCTAACTCTAGGGATGGGCTTGCACATTTATGGTTCTCACAGTGTTCACTCCAGAGATTACCATCCCTGCCTGCATCTCTCCTATTGCCGCTACCTAGCGAGAGTATCTGCATCCTGTTGGAGTACCAGATGTTCCATTGGGAGTTTATGCCCTGGTGATATGCCCTGATCAAGTTATCTTATTGTGAGGGAAATTTTATCTTTTTTTTGTATATTCATTAAAAGTTGTTTTTCCGCATTCTTTATATTTTTACTTTCATTCAATTTCTACATTCTTGTATTTGTTATTTCAAAAAAAAAAAAGATGGACAAAAAACACCTGTAGATTTAACCAATCATTTTTGCATATTAGTTCTTTACAGTCCACATAACCGGGGGCACATACTCGTCTATACCCAGAGGTATATTAGGTATTATTTGGAAAGAGAAAATCAAACAAACGTGTTGCTTTGCCCTGCACGGACAAAGCACAGGTTTGCTTTGAGCTCTATTGGCGGAAATAAAGCTGGGCTGCCCCAACACAGTGGAAGGAAAGACGAGGAGATTGATGGGTGTCAGGAGAGTGGAAACAGGTAAGTAAAACAGTTTTTTCCTGCCCCTTAGGCATAAATGAGAAGTCAATCCTTGCAGTGCGGGGCAGCTTTTTCCTGACTGTATAAGGTAGGGTCGATTAGGGTTTGCAAAGCCCTGCAGACAGAATATAGCTCCAGAGTTTGGTTGCTGGAGCTGGGTTTCTGCAGGTGGGTTATTGTATTTGGAAAAGAGCTAGAACTGGGTTGCTGAAGATAGAAATTAGCTGGAGTTGAGTTACTGGAGTAGAGGTGGAGCTGGTTTACTGAAGCTGAAGCTAGGTTGGTAGAGCAAGCTGAATCTGGTTACTGCAGCTGGTGCTGGGTTGCTGAAGCAAGTGCAGAGCTGGGTTGCTGAAGCTGGAGCAGATTTGGAGCTGGTTGATGGAGCTAGAGAAGAGCTGGAGCTGGGTTACAAGCTCTAGAATAAAGCTGGACCTGGTTTTTGGAGCAGAGCTGGAACTGGTTGTTGGAACTGAAGTGAACCTGGGTTGTTGGAGCTGGAACACAGTTAAGCCTGGGTTGTTTGGAGTAAAACTGGAACTGTAATATTGGAGCTGGAAAAGGGTTAGGGATGGCTTGCTGGAATTAGAGTAAAGTAATGTTGAAGTTGGTAAAGCTGGAGCAGAACTGAAGTTGGGTTTCTGGGGGTGGGTTATTCGAGCTGGAGTAGAGCTGAAGGTGTGCTGATGGACTTAGAGCACAGCTTAAGATATGTCACATGGACTAGAGCAGTTCTGGAACTCGGATACTGGATCTAGAGCAGAGCTGGAACTGGCCCGTTGGAGCTAAAACAAAGCTTGGTTACAGGATCTGGAGCTGCATTGCTGGAGCTGTGTTACTGGAGCTTGAGAGCTATAAGGTTGACCCTTGGGAAAATCAACTGCAGCTTAGTGGAGTGCAGCAAGAAAAACTGTTCAGCTACTATCACATTGACCCCGTTCAAAAAATGCTATTTGCTTGGTTGCCACATTGACCAGATTGTGTTTTTAAGGGTTAAGCCCTTAAAATGAACCTCAAAATTGCAGAAAACTAAAACGCATTAGTTGAACAATCAGGCAGCTAGCATTTTTAGAAGACGAGGCACCAATTGCAACCTACCTATCGCTATCATGACAGGTTTCCTTTAATGAAGAAACGGTGTAGTGGATCCAGTGTGAAGTGTTGCTTGTTCCTGCACACTGTGAGTTGTGTTTTGATAAGATATTGTAGAAATGAGTCATCTACAGTTCATATATTTGGAATGAAATTCACCCAAACATTTATTTTGGATGGCTGCATTTCTGATATTGTTGGAGCAGATTAGCTGCCAGACATAATTACCATCTTCCCCACCTGACTCCTGAGTGTGAGTGTGTTTACTCACTATGTGTAGTACAATTGTCTACCTCTCCACACGCAGGAAAACAGCTGCTTCCTACTCGACACATTTGATAATGAAAGGGAAACGAGAAGATTCTCTTCCGTTCCAGGGCTGGTGTCCTCATTAGCTGAAGAGTGAAATATACCACAGCCACGTCTCTGCTGTCTGCACTGTTGCTAATGCCGGGCTCCCTGATGACAGATCACTGTTGAAAATAGTTTATATAACTCTAGTAAGCTTGTTCGTAGTCCAAGGACCTGATTTACTAGAAGCAAGCTGACATTGCCACTTTGCACTCGCACACTGACAAAATAAAGCCTTCTGGTTCAATCCATTGCATGCACATAGGCAACAGTGTGGGTGAGCCCAGCCATGAAAAACAAAGGATCTTTGAGATGTAGCTTATTATAGGTGATCAATTTAAAAATAAATAGGTGCAAATTTTATAAACTTTGCAATATTTAGTTGAAAAATATACACATAGTTAAAGTAAACATTTTACAAATTAATCTGAAATATGATTTGCCATTTCATCAATGGCCAGTAGTGATGATTAAAATTTAATTTTCGTTCACCACAATTTCAGCAAAGATGGGGAGATCTCAGCGAAATTTAGCCATGCTGGTAAATGCATTGAAGTCAATGGAGAAGGCAAAATGAAGGTGGGTTTTGGTGGTTTCTGACCTTTCTGACCATGCTTCATGTCACACTCAAATTCCCACTCTCAAACCGCCCCTCTCCCCCCACGCTTACCTGAACCAGAAGGGTCTTCTTCCTGCAGCATTCTGTAGTTTTATTAATTTGGTGCAGCTGGGATAGAAAGATTACAAGTCCCATCTGCTACAGTGGCAGAGGGATTTGAAGATCTCAGTGGAGCACAAGTGTGATGGCACTGCACTTGTAGTCCTTGATTGCTTCCTCCAGCCTCATAACCTTTGTATGGACCTGGGGCAGCAGGAACAGTCTGCAGGAGCCAGAACACTGCCCCTGAGATCCGCTGATCACAGTTGGCCATGTGTTGCAGGCTCTAGTGTAAAAAATTAATCAATGCACATTTTCTCTTTCATTAATGTGTGTGCATTTGACTTTAGAAATGAAGTGCTCCAGTCACATCTCCTACCCCTCCTCACTACTTGCCCATTCACAAAATGCACAAAATGGCTTGTATTTCTTTCAAAGATACAAGGCATTCTGTGATTGGAGGACCAGAGGAGGGGACGGGGATGTGACATCATCTCACATTTTGTGAATGGGCAAGGAGGGAGGGACAGGTGATGCGGCTGGAGCACATTACTACTTGAGTCGCATCCCCTTCTCATCCCTATAGCCCGGAAGCTTGGTATTAGGAGATGACACGCTGCAAGGTAAGTATTTTTATACTTTGCAGTGGCCCTCCACACATAAATACACAGCTTTTTCATTATAATTTACATACCTAGAGTGCTGGGTAAATTATCAACTTTTTTCTAGAGTGTGACTTACATGTGTGTTGAAACAGCCAATTATAGTCTCCAAATATAGTCACAATTGGTAGACACGGATGGAGCGTTGTCACCCTATAGCAGGAGGTACCTGCACAAGGACCTTCATGGCACGATCACCAGGTATTATTTTAATACATTTCTGCATTTTAAAAATAATGAAATTGCCTTTTGAAATCACATTAACATTTTTAAGCTTATGTGAGTTTTTTGTGACTTGGTGAGAAATATTTATTGGAAAGCATTCATAATATCATAGTGTTTATTAAATCCGAAGTTATGCATTAAATCTAATGCACATAAAAAGATGGATCTGATTATATTTAGAGTCAAAACTAAGAACTGGGGACATTTCCAGGGACGAAATACTTCCAGTGACATATCTTCAAAGCCGGAGACTCTCCCTGAAAACCAAAGACAGCTGGCATCTATGCTGTAAAATACTGTCAGTGCAGCTCCTCTTTTGTCATGGCTTGTGTCTTTTTAGTTGTGGTTCTAATAGTTTGCTATATGTAGGTGACAGGGCCACTTTAAAGGCCATTAGAAGCCAGTTTTAGGCGCTGGAGCTGAAGCTGCAGTTTGATTGATACATAGGTGTCACGCTTAGCATGTCAACAATGTGTTTCTACAAACAAGCACACGGATGGACGCATGAAAGATTTGTCAGCCAGTTATCCAGATTTTTTCTGGCTCCCAGCTGCGGACATCAGAATTGTGCCAATCATTTTACCTTTCAACAGCTTCCCTTTCCTCATGTAACTTTAATGAATTCAAAGATGTAAACAGCATGGACACCCATCAATGATAACGAGCCCAAAATATAGTTTTCCTTTGTGTCTGTCTGTGCAGGAGCAGATTCTTCCACAAGAGTCTGCTTATAAAGGACATTGCAATGTTAAAATGGATGGACTATCAGCAGTCTTACCACTCTAGCATATATACAAATACCTTCAGGAGTCTAACCCTACTCTTCTTAGGACATGTAGCTCCTTCATTGACGCCGTTCAACTGCATATGTTTATATGGCAGGATTTTTTTTTAGCTATCTGAACATGTGTTAAAAATATGGCAATGCTATCAAAAATATATAATATTCTCTAAAAATAAAAAAAATAAAACCTAATAGTTTTTATTTAAAAATAAAAATAAAAAAATAAATGTATTTAAAACTATTATTTATTATATATTATACTTTATTATATTAATTATCATTTTATTTAGGAACATATAACATTGATTATGTAAAGCTCAATGGGATTCCTAAGCAAGCCCAGCATTGCTGCATGCTCAGTTGTACCATGTGCATAACTGACACAAGCGGATGTAAGCTCAGATATATTTTTAAAAACATGCATTCTATGTAATATGTAAGTGTAATTATTGCAAGTAACTATTACAAGTATTTATTACCCCTGAAAGAAATCACAATGCCTACTTCTTCCTTTTTCACCGGAAGGCCAGAATGCGCATGTTCAGACATTATCCAGGCCAGTTATGTAAATCCTGGTGCTGCACTGTTACAGTACCTCCAGAACCAGAGGTCTTGCCCATCCTGCTCGTCTACCATGAGTTGCATGTGTGCCAGCTCATGCCTTTTGGTTATGGCTGTTTTTTCTCAAAAGTGCAAGTGTGCGCACACTCACGTTGAGTTAGCACGTGTTGGCACGCATGTTAGAGTGCATTTAGCATGCATCCCTGGTGCTTGACATGCTCACTGGCCTGGAGGATATTTAAACCCTTTACCTTAAGGTGGCCAGTGCTATGACTTTGTGCCAGCTACCTTAGAGTACCAGATAATATTAATACTAAACTTATTGCTGACCCAGATTGTTCTGACTATTCTTCTGCTTGCCTGCCTGTCAGTTGCCAACCCAGACTGATCCGACTGCTTGCCTGCTCGTTGCTAACTCGTATTGACCTGATTATTTTCTTGCCTGCTGCCTGCCATGACCTCAGCCTGGACCAGACTACAGACTTATGAACAGTTTCTGCACAGTAGCCTTTCTATTCCAGCCACCCCCTTGTTGGGACGATCTTGAGGGCCACAACCTGGGGTTAGCTTGCAGCAACAAAAACCAGGACCACTAGGGTTTTTGGCCCTAGTGTGCTCATCTTGAAGTTATCATGTAATAGGAGAAAGTGTCCCACTTGGAGGAATTTTTTCTCATTTATTGCTCTGATGGCAATTCAAAGCAAATTTGGGATTTCAGATCAGTTTTAGTCTCAGTGACAATGGAGGAGGGAATCACCATACGGCATCACAGACAGTAATAAAAACCTGAGTTAAACCCTTCTTCACTTTTTCCAAAACTAAAAAAACTTTAATGATGGAAATCTTTAGCAAATAAGTTACAGTTACTGGTCGTTATACCATCACACCTGGAAATGTGTAAAATGCAAAGCATGTGTGGACATATGGACATCATTTAAATCTGAACTGCAGACAAATTATCAACGTCCACCATTTATTACAGTTATGTATGCAGTAAATGTATTTTGAAATACACCTAATAAGTACTTCCAGTGGTCTTTATGGTAGCCTCATATAAACTGCTGCACAGCAAGAATTGGAATGGGAGCTAAGAGTCAGCACTGTCAAGCAATCAGACTCTACTGGATTGCACAGTGCTGCCAGTCTAACAATGAGAGATTGCCAACAGGAGAGAACAGTGTGATGACCTCATGAGGGTGCCAATGCTCATTCACTGTACAGAGAGCAGAGTGGGAGGAGGGCTGTACCAAGCAGTTACTTGCAGTGGAAAAAACAGATTTTGGCTATGCTGTTTGGCAGAGCTCTGTGAATCACAAAAACTGACTGAACACAATTACCAATTATCCTTTTAGTAAAACAGTTTCCAATATATGTATTTTTTAACATATAGGAAAATATATGTGTTTTAGCTGTTTGCCTGGAGTTCAGTTTTCAACAGCCCAGAAACCTACATGCAGGGCTCATGGTAGATGGAATAAAACACTTTTTAAGTACAGGAAACAAAAACAATATTTCATCTTTGAGTATATATTTTTACATTTGGAAACAGAGTTGCACAAGGCATTATGAGTGGATATAACATCCATATAATTATATGACTGCCATCTGGGCTGATTGAACATGATCCGCAGTCCTCTGCGTAGCAATGTAAATATTCAGCAGGACTTTGATACAATCTAATATACGCTGTGACTTATTATCCTCCCAGCTCAATCAGGATTTGCTAAAACACGTGAAACAAGCGTGAGCTTTATAGGTGAAGTCATAAATTTTGGAGTGTAAAGCTGTTCAAATAAGGAAGGAAGCAGAGGTGTTAGAAAGAGGATAAAAAGGAAATAACTAGGTACCAAAAAAAAAAAAGTATTACTGGAAAAATTCAGTATGTTAAATAACACAGCATGGGGTACTGGACAAGCAAACAACAAGGGGGGCAAATCATTTTATTCATGTTCTTATAAGCATGGCAAAACCTTTTATGGTCTCTTCTCTTTTTTATTTTTTTGTCATCCTTATACTACTCATTTTTCAGAGATTATTTTACTGAATTGTGATGACAATAATGGTTAATATTAGTATTGCATCTCTTTGTTTTCTGTATACCTACATCATTTAAAGTACTTTATAATCTGGGGAAATAATACAAAACCTAACTGGTGATCACAGCCAGAAAGTAGCAGTATTTTAAAGTAAACCTGTGCTTTGGCAGAACAGAGCAGCACAATAGGTTCACTTTAATACCCCCCTTCCCCAGGAGCAAATGCTCACCTTTATTTTGCTCCCCCACCCCTCCATTCATCCAACAATACTTTCAGGTATGGAGAAGAATGTGCTTTATTCCTCTTTCTCTTATGAGAGAGTGCTAGTGGTTGGTAACTGTCCCACCAATGCCACATGGAGGCAGGAAAGAGTACTCAGCCCTTTGTAAGCTCCTTTCCTTTTCCTTTTGGAAAGACTCAGAGCTTACACAGGACTCTCTTTAAAGCTTGCAGGTAAATAGAATAATGAGTAAGTGAAGGAAAAATGTTTTTCTTCGTGCAAAGGGGGCAGGGGGAAGGCATTAAAGCAAACCTGTTGCTTTGCCTTTCAAGAAGTTCGTGTGTAAGGAAATATAACTGACCATTCATCCAGAACATCCAGAAAAAGTCCATGAGTCACTGTTTTACTCCTGACCAACTAGCAAAACCATCCCAAAAAAAGCCATCAAGGTATTTTCACTTCAGGCATCCAATCATATGTAGGGGAAAATCTTATACAGTATGTAAAATTCCTCTGTATATGGTTACAAAATGTCACTCTCTTGAAAAGATCTTGAAAAGGCCACTGCTAATCGAAAACTTCCATTTGTTGAAAACGTGTCAGTGGCTAGGAATTGTGGTTCCTTCCACCAGCCACTATGTCAGGTCACAGTAGTTCCAGTGTGGCTCCAGCAGGGGATACACACCTGGAAGTGTCAGATAGCACATGGAGCACTTCAAGACTGTGGTTCCTTCCACCAGCCACTATGTCAAGTCACAGTAATTCCAGTGTGGCTCGAGCAGGGGACACACACCTGGAAGTGCCAGATAGCACCTGGAGCACTTAAAGACAGCAAAGATTTAAGACAACGCTTGCTTGAAAGGTAAGTAAGAACCTTCTTTTTAAGAAGTCATTAGTGGCCTTGAAACATCACTTCCTGATGATGACAATAGAGTGTCCTACCTTTTCATCTAAGCATGATGTGCTGGTGATATTTTTTATTGATACCTGAACAAATGACACATACAATTGATGTGGTCTATTCATTCTCATACATACTAAATATATGAAGATGCAGCTTTGTCACATGAAAATTCTACTTCAAATCCATGAAATTAGAATCAGGTGTTCTAGACTAGGTACAAATGCTTAGCTCCTCCTTGGAGAGTATGCAGGTGGAACCTGTATCATTTAAACCTTAGGTATCTAGGGTCTGTTGTTCTCCCTGCCTTTGATGTGTGGTGCCATCATGCTAAGAAAGAAGGTTGTGGATGCCTATTAGTCTGGAGGGAAAAGGGATTTTAAAAGATTGCCATTTTTTAAAATCCATTATTCCACTGTAAGGAAAATAATCTACGTGGTGTAGAGTTCAAATGACTGCTACTTCCACCAGGACTGCTACTTCCAGCCATTTCAGCCCAAGCACCAACCATTTCATGATAAAAAAAAGTCTCCAAGAACCCCAAACTATATGTGGAATTTTCATTTAACTCTTGGTGTTAAAGTGCATGCATCTGTCATCAGAAAGAGATGGCACAAATTTAACTTACATGGGAGGTGTGTCAGGAAAAAGACTTTGCTGTCCAAAAAGAACATTAGAGCAAGACTACAGTTTGCCATTGAATATATAGTCAAAGACCTGGCCTTTTAAAACTATATTGATATATCAAAGACAGAGTTGTTCAGGTACAATACCATTTTTGGTGCCAACTAAAGATACTTTAACATTTCAGAAGAAGAACCTCATGCCAACCATTAAGCAAAGTGGTGGAAATGTTATGGTTTGAGTTGCTTTTTTACTTTGGAACTGGACAGCTCGCAGTCATTGGAAACTATTGTGCATCGTATTGAGTATGCTTAATGAGAATGCGAGGCCATCTGTCTGAAAGTTGTAGTTGAACCAGAAATTAATATTTCAACATAATATTGATCTGAAGCACACTAGCAAACCACCAAGGAATAACTCGTATAAAAAGGAAAAAAGAAATGGAGGGTTATGAACTGGCCTAATCAAAGTCCTGATTTAAAGCCCATTGAAATGTTGTTGGGGGGTTTAAGAATGCAGTTCATGCAAGGCAATTCACAAACATCTTCCAAATGAAGGAATTTTGCATGGAGGAGTGGTCAAACTTTGATGTCAGAGACTGGTAGGCAGTTATGCCAACACCTACAATAAATATTTTTTTGTTAAAGGGGGTAATAGCAGTTTCTAAGACCAAGAGGGTATACCTACTTTTCCCACAGTACTCCATCATATCTAATGATCTTTTGTTGAATAAATGATTGAAAAGGCAAGGTTTGCTTCATTTTTATTCAAGCATATTCATTCTAGCATATCACCTTTAATGTAGGCACTTTTTGAATGGCGATCTAATGGTTCAAATATGTGGAAAAGGCCAATAACTTCCATGGGGTGTACTTACATTTTCACATGATATATAGTATGAGGGTCTGCCTGATTGGAAACAGATTGAGAGATTTCTCAGAAAGGCCCTCATATTACATGGCTTTGGTAGATTTAATGGTGATTGCCCCTGTGTACATTTTTAAATTGGAAATGTAAAAAGTGACTCTCTCAAACTCTAAACTATTATAACTGTAGACCTTTTTTGCAGCATTATAAAGTTATGTACTGTCACAAAGTATCATCCACTGACAAGTGGTACACTCATACTACCTGCTCTTGCTTGGAGGTCACTGTGAAATTGTTTCCCCATGAGACTTTTCCTGAGCACACGGCTTTATGAAGACATAAGCAGGTGTGACAAATGGTAGCCACAGACTGTGACAGCCCTGGGAATTTAGACTAACAGTTGTTACTAACACCGCTGTTAAAATGATTGCCTTTCCCTATACTTCGTGTTCATCACTTTCCATTTTAATAATTTAATATGGCACTTCCATGATACATGGGGTGTGCTTCATTAATGAAGGTCAGCTTTCGTCTCTGGTGACAGGCTCCGTTGAAAGGAAGAGAGGAAAAGCGACTGGTATTTTTGGAGGGGGGATCACCACGTGGATTTCCGAGAGCATGTTAGGGACTCACGCATCTTGTTCACCTTTTGCTTCTTCATTATTAAAATGACATTGAAGAAACTGAGTTGTGTAATGTTTTGGGAAATGAGACAGATATAGCATAGAGAAATCACAATTCAAGGAAATGCATGATGATAAGCTATGAAAGTTTTTCTTTTTCTTTTTATGGGTGTGCTTACCTCAACGCCATATGCGCTCAAAAATATATGTATGGCTAGTATGGATGCTGCTGGGAAGGATTATAGTGAAGTCTCATTGCTGGAGTTCCTTATTCTTAAATCAGCATAGCTATTGCTAAGCAGACCCATGGTATCATTCTGGAATTAATTTACCAGAATGTTGGCTCACTGGTAACGATCCTTCATACAAAATCCTTTATTGATTCATAGCGTAAAACCAGTAGAAACAAACATGCTGACACGTTTTGGCTGAAGAGGCATGACTTAGGACTCTGACTGAAACGCGGCAGTATGTTTGTTACTACTGCTTTTATGCTGTGCATCAATAAAAGGATTTTCTATTAAGGGTCTTGGTGTGCACACATTCTAGTAAATTAACCTCATGGAAAGTTAACATGAACCCCTATTGAGCACGGGTGTTCCGTTTGCCATTATTGAACGGTGCAAGTGGAGTACTCTTTGTGTTTTCTACGAACATTCTGGAGGTGCACTTGTAGTTTTGAAAGGGTTCTTTCAATAAAGCTATGCTAACTCATCTTCATCCTTCCTGAGCTATTCTGTTCTATAAATCCACCCCCTTAACTGCTTACTTACCACCCACAGGAAGAACCATGAGCCTTGTTTCAATTCGGTCCCTTGGCTGCCATCCTCTTGGATGATTGCAATTAGAGTCCCCATAGACTTGTATAGGATTGTCGTCTAAGAATGGAGAGACTCCAGTCTCCAGTCTAAACTATGCTAACCCATCCTTTCCGTCCCTCCTGAGCTATTCTGTTCTATAAACTCAACCCCTTAACTGCTTATTTACCTCAGGAAGAGCCATGAGCCTTGTTTTATATATGTCTTCTGGTTACAATCATCTTCAACTCATCTTCATCTTAAACTTCTATAGGGTCATCTTCTCAGACTGAAGAGGCTCCTCACCTAACACCTCACCCAAAATGTGAGCATTATATTTAGCTGTACAGACTATAAATAATAACCTACACCGTGTTAATAACATTATAACTCATAATTTAAAAAAAAAACAGCAAGTGCACATACATGTACACATCTTCAATAGACAGTGTTAAGGGCGAAGCACCAAGTCTCTGAGCAACCCATCTTCTTCTGGTCTGACTGCTGCAAAATATATCCAGGTTGGTTGCAACACTTTTTTTTAATGTTTATAAAATAAACTGGATAATCATACCATGGAAAAGGTGTAAGACAGTTGGTGTTTCTTTATGACTGTAGTTATGATCTAATGATCTATTAATTGCTTCAAAAATGATCTCAGCTTGAATTTTTGGGAGATCTGGGGGGGGGGGCAAAGGTGACAAATTGTTGAGTGCGTTTGTCGTTTGTTTTGCTTGACTAAAGGGGCAAAACTTATGACGAGTAGGAAGACCTATCACTTCCTGATCATATTGGAGGATCATAACACTTCTAAATGTGCTCCTGTGTTTTTTTTATCTCTTTGTTAAGGCAGTTCAGGTACCAAAGTGTATGTATCTATGTCACCGGGATACCCCTCATTATGAATGGAGGGAAAAGCCAGGAGTCGATTTCAAGAAACTGGAGACATTTTTACTCCCCGTATGATTTATGCTTCCAGACAATATGATGTAAAGTAATGTCTATTGTTATTTAAGAACAATGTCTCCCAAACTGCTATTGTCTGAGCAAAATGGCTGCTGTATCTTTTGTCAGTGACAACTGCCAGTTATCGTAAAGCCATAACGCTAATATTGATAGTCACAGGTTTTTATTAGCTAGGTTCTTATTGATTGCATAAGTACTGTTTGGTGGCGATTAGGTAGCGGTGACCTGTCATACGGCCGAGATACAGCACCATAATTCATTACTGGCTGGAACTAGAACATCAGACACGTAAGCCAAACAATGACTTTCTTTCTAATGATTAATTACCAGCAGCTGCATTATTTTCTCAAACGTACACATGGTTTGCCTGGATTGTGTCTGCACGGTGCTTAACCTGCAAGCTGCCGGAGGCCAAACTTAAAAGTATACTTCAGTAATATTCAGCATTTTAGCAGGGAAATAATATCAAGAGCCTCACTTTTCACCTCAACATGACCTGAGTTGAAGAGGCAACTCAGCCTCAAAAATTAGCTTTTGGCTGGGATTCATTGGCCGGGATCTACTAGAAGACCCTGGCAGATGCCGGCCAATAGGAAACAGTTGGAGCGGAGCTAGCTGTCACTGCTAGCTCCGCCCAGTTTTTTTTACTTTATTTTTTACTTTAAAATATATATATATTTTAACTTTTCTATTTTTTTTATCATTCTTAAAATCATTTTTCAACTTTTTTTTTTTTAAATTCTCTTCACTTCTTTTCTATTCTGCTCTCTACCTATGAGAATAGGCGCGAACGGCAGAAAGTGAGCTGTCAGTGCTGGATCGGCTGAGCCGAAGTCCTTCTGCACTTCGGCTCAGCCGAACATGCAGAGCATGTTTGGCTGACCGAAGGCAGCCGATGTAAAGCTGATATTAGCTGATATACGGCTGAAATCAGTCGTACCAGACTGAATGAGTAGCTGAACAGCGTTCGGCTCACTTCACTTCGGCTGCCTTCATCAGCTTTGTGAATAACCCCCATAATGTTACAATTCCAGAGATTGCTGGAAGGAATGAGCATATAAATGTAACCATTGCTCCTACAGGGATAGCAATGGTCACCTTTTCATGTTCACTTACTCCAGCGTTCTCTACAATTCTAACATTGTGTCACAGTACTAACATGTATTTTTTCCTATGATCATCAGCTCTTTCTAGGGACCATATTGTGGTATTTACGCTGTTCTTTATGAATAAACCTATTGAAGAACATTTGACCAGAGGAGAAAATACTAAGAGCATTTCTTTTGCTCCATTCTCACAACAGCAGGTTAATGCATACAGAACTAATGGCCATGCAGTTTCCATGGACAAATAGCTAAGCATTTTATTTTATAAATAGACCCTTTATTCTTTATTGTATGATTCTGCAGTCCTGAGGTTATCAGCTCAGTCCACCATAGTTTTTGTACAGCAGTTCTACCCATAGACAATGAAAAAAAAAAGCTCCTAGAATTTTCATTGAAACCATTGTTTTAGCAGTATCACTACCACAGTCATACAACCACACACATTATAGACAATTTGCCAAGTCAAACAGGAGTATGTTTTATACTTTTGAAAGAATCCTGTAAACACAAAGCGAGAATCTACCAATTCTATGAAGACTGTGCCCCTGGATTGCAGTGCTGTCACTAGGCTATCTGCTATGCCGATGTAGCAAAGTATAGAAATTAAGCAGTGCTGTTATTGCTATGTAGGCATGTCGGGTGAAGAAAGGATTGCTAGAAAAACTGATTTTAATTCAGACCCCTGTCTATCTAGCTAGCTTGGTCAGTATTACAAAATGATGGCACTCTCCAGGCAGGAATTTATACTAGAGGAATCTCTTACTAGTGGAGGTGTCAGAATGCTGATAGGGATGTGGATCAATGCCAGGAAATTCAGCACAGTCTACCTTCAGATATGTCCCAGTGCTCACTGGAGTCACAGTGAATCACAGTCAACCAAGGGATAAGGAAGCTGAGGCATTCTCAACTGAAATGTCACTTTATTTCCTAGGGAGAAATAGACTGCAGTTAAAGTGAACCTTTCACAACCCTGGTTAAATTAAACTAAACATATTATGAAACAATGCATAAGCTGAGATAACCTTCAGTGAGAACTACCTAGCAGAACAATCAATGAATCCAGGTAGGCAGCTGAAGTTATACACAAATCTAACCTATGCTTGGACTTGACCCTTCTACCTCTCACCTCCTAGACCACATAATTGGTCAGCGAGATGTGCAGGGCTGAGGCTAACATTAAGATTTTTGAGAAACATCAAGATCTGTATATAACTTTAGCAGCCTAATTTCTCTGAATCTATAGATCTTTTTGACCGAGATTGATCATTGAAGACAACATCTGAATATGCATTTTGCCATTGAGTGTTCATGTGCTTGAATTGGTCAGGTTTGTCAAGGTTTTGTTTAAAAAGGTACACTTATTCCTATGGCTGTTTCACATGGAACAGATCATGGATGTCATGTCATATGGATATTGGCTGTGAAGTTTTGTTCAATCAGATTGCACAGTTTATGGTCAACTTAAGGCTGCCTTGCATATCATAAAATGTTGAGGGGGCATAATAGGCTGCATTTACCAAACTGTCTTTCAAGGCAACCTAATATTGCTTCACAGCCACAAATTAGCTGCAGCCATAATGAAAGAAGAACTCCGGGAAAATCAATAACTTACCTTTGCAGATGAGCTACTTCTGCACCACAAGTAGCTGAATTCTGAATTGAGAAAGCTGGTCGGATGTCCAGTGAAACATCTACAAGAAAAAATACAGCAAGTCCAGTTGCCTTGACTTATTTTTTACACATATACCATGACCTGGATGAATGAGAACCTTCACTGACATACAAGGGTTAAGTGCCCATTTTGTCTGGGGGGCTCAAATAAAGCAGATCTACTCACACCATGTTCATCGCTCCTTTCTTTCCCCCTCCACTTTGAATATTAAATGTCCCTTATCCTCACGTTTAAGGCAGCTCAATAGACCTGCATTAGATGATGACATCAAAGGTCCTTAGACCGCCAGAGCCTAGGGGAGACAAGGCTGCATGGACCGGTCTAGCAACCCGGAGGGAACTGGCGAGACCAAGGATCAGGTAGGTATTTATTTGGGTCCCCTAGACAAAATGAACACTTAATCTTTGCAGTGTGAGGGTAGCCCCGCTGCAAGGGTACGTTTCTGATTCTCCCAGAGTTCTTCCTTAAAGTTTGTCAATGAAAGTCTAAATCGAATTGGTTATGATAAAGAAGTCGGGACAGTTCTTATGAATAACAATTTAATAGATGAGGCCCAATGAAAGAAAGTTGGACCAAGCTGGAATCCTGCCATGGCATTGAGCAATGCTCACCATACCATGATGCACATTAAAAGCAATGCTTGTAAATGAGATGTTAAGGTACAGACACACATACAGGAAATACTGTGTGTCATTTATAGAACAGCTGGGTGTAATAAAGCGCAACGACGAAGGATTTATCTGGTCAGTGCTCTCCCTTTCTCTGTAAGTCAGAACTCATTGACATTAACACCTGGACTGAGATATTGTAAAGCTGACAGCTGGAAATATGTGGACATTGTGTGAAGAATGCAGCTAATTCCCGTGTCATTGTACTGTGTGGATGGATATAATCTTGTTGTATGCTTTCTGTGCACTTTCAGTACAAGCAGGTGAGGCACAGTGGGGATGATTCAATTAAGCATTTGGGACATTTTTCTAATGTTAATGCTGTCTAAGAATGTCCCGAGCCAAATTCAGAAAAGTGGTATGACAGTTCTAATGCTGTTACTGACACCTGTGACAAATTCAGGTATTTCCTAATAGCAACATTTTACATGATATCTGAATGGCTTACAATCACAGAAAGATATCACCGCTCTGTCCAACATGGAGTCTCCAAAACCCAGGCGCATGCAGGGGCAGGCAAGGAGCTGTCCACACGCAACCACAACCAACCCAAGGAAAAAGCTGCATATCACTGTCCACCAAATCACAAACTTTAAGGGTATTCCCCACCTAGGGGCCACCATGGTTAAGCCATTATGGGTGAAGCACATAAGCAAAGGTGACCCCCTAGGCGCGGAATCCCATTATGCTGGAAGTTGGTAGCCCTGTGGATTAAAGTTTGTGATTTGGTGGACAGCTGTTTGCAGCTTTTTCTGAATGGCTGCAACAAATTCATTATGAAATTCCACTGCTCCAGAGTTAAGGAAACCGGTGATAAATAAGACTAAGCCATTTGTGTACAGAGTAAGGAGTATGCCCCCGGCCCCCCACACACACACATATTGTTGGCTGCTAGGATGGTGGTGGCCCCAAGGTCGCCAGAGTCCTAACAACCAAGGATTCTAGACCACGCAACATCATTGGTTGTTAGGACACCAGTGGTCTAGAGGGGTAAATTGTTGGCAGCAAGTAATGGACTTTAAGCTTATTTACCTAGCAGTGCTGTATGATGAAATTTCAGGAAGGCTAAGCCTTCACAGTAAAATCAAGCTCAGTAAAATCCCTGAAGCATCCCTACCTGGATATAATATATATCCATTCACATTTCATGGGAGAATGCCTTACTTTACTTTTACTTTGGTTGTCTGTGATCCATTATGAATTGTTTAGATTTGTAGGTGGGTTAGTTTATGTCAGTTTTATCTTAGCACTGCCATGATCCATATCGTTGGTAACCAAAGATATTTGTCACACATACCATTCCGCTGTACAAAAAACAAACAAAAGGTCATATCAAATTTATATTTTTCCATACAAGTCTGACAAAGCTAGGAGACTGGTGCTCTCTGCCCAATTTCTCTAAATATCGTATGCAGACTTCACGCCCAATCAGAAAGCCACATCTCAAGTCTTAAGGAGATGCAAAAATTACATGTGATTCTTCTGCTGAGGATGTTATTCTTTGGCTTCAGCCTTTGGCAAGATAATTCAGGCTGACATAGAAGGGCCTACCTCATTCTCCTAGTGTATGATGCATACTAATTGCTGTCGAAGATATAATAGGCCTGCATTACCTTTAACTCTTCATGTTCTTCTGCAAATGAATGATGCTGGTCTGTAGAGAGGCATTGTCTGATGAGACACATGCAATACATCTAGAAGATACCAGCGCAATGATGTGCTAATATTTTTGTTTCTCTTTTTTAAAAGTACAAACGTCTTGTGCATCACTGCACATCACCATATTAGTATTCACCCTGTGCTATTTTTAGACTTTTCCAATAATGAATACAGATGAATCATTGGAATGCCCTTATTATCCATAAAGGCAGTAATGCAAATGTGCAATGTGATGACACCATAGTCACATGAGTCCTTAATGGAATGGATACGCTCTTAGGTGGATCTCAGGGGAGAGCAGAAGAAAATAGAGGGAGTTTGTTCATTTTTAGCAGAGGTATGAAGGAAGGAATGCAACACAACTGTGATTAGTTTTTCTATCCCAGAAACCGTAAAGTACAGTAATAACCTAAGGTTCTTGAAATCCACTTCCGAAACTGTAAGGTAAACAACAGATACAAGTTCAGTTTAAGAGTATTTGATTCTTACATAAATGTAACCAAGCCAAGCATGCCATCCTAAAAGGAGAACTATGAGGTGAGTGATTTCCACTCATCCTCATAGTTAGAGCCGACCTGTTACAAAGAAGCTATTGATCGGGAAGTGAGCGAACACATACTGTCGCTCGCTCAATTTCCGATCATCTCCCTGCAGTCACCGCTCCCCACAGGGATCCCTCCCCTCTCTGATTCTTTAGAGCTGATTGCAGGAACAGACAGGGAGGGTGTGGGAACAGCTGGCTCTGCCTCTAGATAGGCAGAGCCCACTGTCACCCACGCAGCTGGGTGAATCTCGACAGTATTGTCATGATCCGTCCTTGCTGCGGCACTCTCAATATGCACACGATATACTGAGCTTTGGGTCATGGGAGGAGGTTAATATATATCCGTGACCCTAAAGAGAACTTTGGGGAAAAACACTTACCCCATAGTTCTCCTTTAAGCTCCTGTAAATAATAGTTCTCTTTGTACAAGAAACCCCTCTAGTGTCCGGGCAGCTCTTGTGGTAATGCACCCTGCAGTCCACTAACCCCTAGGGAATCCAGCACCTCAGCTCCTCTGAGTTCTCCGGTCTCCAACCTGTTTGTAACTGAAGGGGTAAAATCTTTATTAATAGCCTATTTTTCTCTAACAGTCCCTTTCTACACTTCTGCATTCCAGTGCCCTTTTGTGATGGAGATTGTGCTATTTATATCACATGGTCGTGAGGAAGCTCTGTCCATCCAAGTCCCATTGCTTATAGCTTCCTCGCGTGTCCTGTAGAGGTGCCTGGACCGGAGTAACGTCACATTCTGGCTCCCGGCAGCCCTACAGGGCACGCAAAGGGGTTGTACAAGCAATGCACACATGGATGAAGCTCCATCACAGCACAGGAGCCCACACTGGACACCAAGCTGAGGATCCGCTCCAGTTCTCGTAAGGGAAGGAGACTGGGTGGACCTTAAAAAAAATGTAACTTTTTTTTTTGGGTGGGGGATGTATATGAGTGTGTGACAATGGGGGTGATTTACTAACCTAAACACACGCACGCACTAGGTGTGTGTGATTTTGACACAGCAAAACGTATTTATCAACCAAAAAGTCTCTAAAAGCATATTTCCACTAATGCCATATATGGAAAAATCATGCACATGATGCATATATAATGCTGCTTCACAGTTTAGACAAAAATGGTTAGCTCATGCATTTACATTCCTGCATTCATCAACGCAAGCAACACAATGTAGAGCTAATTTACACAACATCACCTTGCAATTCATGCTTGGCTTTGCACAACACACCTGCTGGGTGTGTACACACTACAAAGGTGTCTAGATTCCACCAATAGATCATGCTGGGAGGGAACACACTACAGAGGTGTATACTTGTTCGTGGCGTGTTTATAAGGTTAGTAAATCAACCCCTATGTGTCTGTGGTTGTGCGTGTCTGTCAGTGTTTTTGAGGGCCGTTCACACTAGTACAGTACGTTAATCGAACAGTCCTGTGCAATTACTGTACTGTATCATGCAATCACACCTACAACGCATTCATTCATTTGAATGGCACCCCAAACTAACCTCCTGCCCACAGGTCAGTCGCCCGCACCGGAATGTGCGGTACCGCAATGCTGTGCGTTCTATTGCAGTGCAACTTGGGTCGCAACTTAATGACCAAGGACAAATGTGGGTCCTGAGGTAACACAGATTGACAAACACTGGCTTAGACAACGACTTTGCAGAGGTGATGACTACAAGGAGTTCTCTTGGTGTTATCTGCACATGGCTCTCTGACGTAAAGCAGCTTTTCCATTTTGCCTCATCTGCATCCCTGGGCTCTTCTGACAATGTGGACGGTATGGAAAACATAATGGAAAAGGTGGTCACTGACATTTCAAATAAGTTAAAAGCTTCACTTAAGGAACCCAATGAAACACAACAGGAAATAATAATTAACACATACAACAGAGTTGTAAAGCAGATCAATGAAGCAATTTGTCTTATTGAAGTCATCAAGACAAAGCATTTATACAGTGTGAGGTTCAAAAAGAATATTGCACAGGGGATCAATAAAAATACAAATGTGGATGATTTAATTGCAGTCAAGAAGACAATTACAGGTCAGAAGGGGTGAAAACTGCATGGAAGAGGCAGATGGATAGTGAGAGTAGAGAGGGAAGTGTGAGGGTTAAGTGTTGGATTTCGTCTAGGTGCCAAAATACAAAAGTTATACTCACCCTATCCTCGGAGCTAGCTGGCTGTTAGGCTGGTCCTTCTAGCCTCTCTCCCCATCTCTCAGTGGTCTAAGGTCCCGTCATCACATCCAATACACTGAGGGGAATTTATAAAAACTGGAGCGGTTACCCATGCAAACCAATCAGCTTCTGTCTTTTATTTTCAAAGCTGAAACTGAACAAACTGAAGAGAGAAGCTGATTGGTTGCTATGGGCAACTGCTCCAGATTCTGTCTGCTCCAGTTTTGATAACCTACCCTTACTGTGTACTGGATGTGAAGACGCGGAGGGACATACCATCGATGGAGCAGAGGAGAAGACAGGCTGGTGGGATTGGTGTGGGATCTACATCATTTAATCATTTGATTTACATTGGAGGACAATGTTTGTTTTTTTCTTTTTTTAATGCAAAACTTTTTCATGCTGTCTTTTTTTAAAATAATTTTCCTTTTTTTTTTTGTAACAAGGGATACTATGTACCTCTTACTCATTCATATAGCGGGTCAGGACTTAGAGGGGACTTCCAGATTCTGTTAAATCTCCATGCAGACTCAAACATCCAATAGGCCAGGGTTGTGGGATGAGGCCCTTGTACCCATCAACATGCCACTCTCCCAAGGTGCCTAATGTTGAGGGCATGTGACCTGGTATGGTTCAGGAGGGGGGAGGATGGACGTTCAATGCCCCTCCCTTTCCTGGCCAGCAAGGTTGCATGCCCAGATAAAGGTCTGACGTGGATTTTGTTTCTCTCAAAATCCATACTAGATCCTTATCCAGGGTTTTTTGTTGTTTTGCATGAGGTCCCCCACATCAAGGAACAGTTCTTTTAATGCAGCTTAAATGGCAACATTAATATACACATAATTTATTCATCCTCAGGATTTTTTCTCCCGCAATCCCCCAGAGGTTTCTTTTTTTCGGTGAGCTCTCGGTTCTGCACGGTATATCTTTGAGGTTTTAAAGTCTACCCTAACTTATTATACTTTTTTCGGGAAAGAAAGGACTTTAATTTGGTAGCAAATTTGTATTCATATATTTTCATTTAATTGGCTATTAATGGGAATAAATAGTAAAATGTTAGAAAAAAATGCATTTTCCTGTAGTTCTTCCCAACACAACATTTACGTAATATGTGCACTCCCATATACGTACCTCTAAATATAATCAAAGTCCACTAGTAAAAATAATAACGCATTAGTGTGGCATTTATGTAACATAGAGGAATGAGAAAGCTCAAAGTGAACATATGCATTTTCCTTAGGAGAGCTTATATTGCAACGCATGCAAGGGGAGAAAACAGTGTGTGTACATTGTTAACATAATATTAAGATAAGATTAAGTCACACTACCAAGGACACAAATTAGCACAACAGCTACTTTTTTTTTATACAGGTTTGAGATTCTTAAAAGTTCCATTACAGTGTGTTCACTTACGATGCTTGCACAGTGAACGCAAATGGCATCCAGATCATTCAACGTGATTGTTGGGACCTGGGAGTTAATCTAGGGAGGAAATATTTGATTTATTTTCAGGATATATATAATGATAGATAGATAGATGCCTAATATGCCTGATTAGAGAGCCACCGGCACCTGATTGTGTTCAGCACAGCTGGCTGGGATTGCCATTGGGCATATCAAGGCGATCTGGCCCGGCCGGCCTACATTCAGTGGTGTGCATGGAGTTGGTGATCCAGTAGCCCCTGACCCTGGATAGATGGATGGATGGATAGATAGATAGATTAGATAGATAGATAGATAGATAGATAGATAGATAGATAGATAGATAGATAGATAGATAGATAAAGAGAGAGAGAGAGAGAGAGAGAGAGAGAGAGAGAGAGAGAGATTGTATACAAAGTTTTTTGTACGCTGATTGCAATTGCAATGCTTCGCAGGTTCAAACGTAAAGCATAAAAAGCACAGAGAGAGCAACAATAAAGGCCTTACCTTTAAAAAAGCCATAAACATTTAAAGTAGATCTATCAGAGAATTGTGTAGGCTGGCATTGCTGACATCTACTTTTGAAAATCCTATTAGAATAACACTCATTTTGCTAAAAGACTGCAATTGCCAATGTTTTTAAAAATGAAACACTGCATTCAGCTTTCTTCTTCCTTTATTGCATATCAGCACTGATTTATTTCCAGCTACTTCCTGTCTACATGCACACGCTCCAGTGATGGCTTCATGGCAACTCTCAGGACGGGTTTCCTGATGCTGACAACAATGGACCATGCCTGTGCAATGTGGGTCACCATGACTTATGACTGCCTGTAGTCTCTATTGGATTGTGTTACAATGTGACCATGCAGAAGAACAATTCAAATATTAAGAAGAACAATTCAAAAGACAGAGAACTGTCACCATATAACAGGATGTCCCTGGATAAGGACCTTCATGGCAGGACTACCAGGTAATATTTTAATTAAGGATGCAAGTTTCAAATATTATAAATTACTTTTAAATTGATTTAACATTTTAAAACTTATATGATATTTTAGTGATTGGGTTAACATATACTTAACCTAACCCCTAAAGCATACTTACTAAATGAAGACTGTACAGACTAAAAGTTGTAGCTAGCTTAATAAATCTATGAATAATTTTATTAATGGCCAATACCTTCTTGGCTGTGTTCCTGTCCTCATTAAAATAAATCTTCCTTTACAGTATATACAGTATTTTAAAATTAATTTTTAAATAGGTTAATGATATGTCTCTTGTAGGGAGACACCCATTTTAAGTGAATGCCCTACTCCTAATTAAAGTACATTCTCCACCAACAATGGCTTGTGTGACGTACAGCAAAAGAAAAAAGCTGTCCCTGTAAAAAAAAATAAAAAAACTTTGCAACTATGCTAAAGGGGGGGCTTTAATCTTACTGTTGCACAACTAACCTCTGAAGTGAATTAGATTCTAACAAGGCTAATAGGAATGGGATTGCCAAACAAAGGGAGCTTGTCACAAATGCAAAAAAATAAATAAAATACTGTTCATTAGGGAGAGGGTCCTCCTTTTTATGTGACGGTGACATGGAAAAACACCAATCCTTTCTAATACATACTTGGGAGGTCCCTTTAAGCTGAATGTGGTATTACAGAACAGTATAATTCGCAAGCATCAGGGACACTGTATTCTGGCATCACATATTTTGCATGTATTATTAATTTTTTTACTGTTACATTATTGCTTGGATTAAATACAGAAAAAACACCAATTTGAAGAATCTAAATTGTAAAAAAGGCGATTTTCAGTATTTTTGGCTGCGAGGCCTGATTTTTGTATCTAGCAGTAATAGGACTGAATTGAACAGTGGAAGGTGCAGCCTCAACGGATCTAAAAGCTGTATGAAAGTTTACTCCTTTGAAAAAAATATACTAAAGCTCTCAACTTACATACTGGACAGACAGCAAAAAAAGCTGTCCATGGAAATGTTTTTAAAAAGTTGGCAACTATGCTGAAGGGGGGCTTTAAAACTTACTGCTCCACAACTAACCTCTAAAGCGAGCTCTTAATTGACCTAACCTACAGAACAGGGCCACATGTGATATGTGTGGCAAACATTAGCCTGAAGCAATAATATTGGTTAAGCAAGGAACCCTTCCAAAAACTGATAGATCACATATCCATCAAGGAAAGGGAGCCCGTTTAGAATAGAATGAGCGTTGTGCAGTACATGAGCACCCAACCATATAAAATCAAGTCTATTCTCAAACAGTTTCCAATAAACACCTTGGGGGCTACTAACTTTCCGAATCTAATTCAGGCTGGATTTATATCTTTAGTGCCTGGAGGTATATTTGGCATTAATAATTTGCAGCTATAAGACAGAAATGATATCCAGCTCTATGTGTAAGGAAAAGAAGTCTGAAACACATCCAATTGGTTCAATTTTAAAATAATTGTTGTTTTTGGTTGCAATAAATTGCACCAGATACTGAGAAGCACTGTCTTTCTCTGGAGGCTGCTGTGAGTTGCACTATTCATGTTTTCCTTTTGTTTTCTTTTTTTTCTTCTGTTGTACTTACAAGCACTTGTATTTGTAGAATCAGGAGCAATACCTCTGACTTTACTTGGTTTGCGTTGTGCATAGCTTTGTGACAGGTTCACTTTAACTACTGCAGTAGCTGAACTGCTGAGGAAGTTGTGTATCTGGTATGTACATTTATTCTACACATTTTATTTACATATTTACAAAATTTACATATTTTAAAATTAATTTGGACAATTTTGTAATTTTTACTAATCTAACTTACAGAATTGAGACACTTATGTCAGGACCCACACCAACCAACCACTGAAAAAGTTCCCAAATTATTATAGTTAGTACCTGCAAGGCCTTAACACAGGCTGGGTTGCTGGTTCCATAGGACGCACACCAGCCAGCTTTAAAAAAAAAAAATTAAAGTGTATTTATTCCACTAAAACAAATCCACCAAAATATTGTTGTGGGTACGTGCACAGTCATTAAACACTTTCACTGGGCCACTTGTTCAACAGGACCATAACCAGCCAGCTTTTAATTAAAAAAAACAAAACAAAATTAGAGTGTGATCACAGTTCAGAGGCTAGGAAACACATTGAAGGAAATTGGTTGATGTAGAAGAGAAAAGCCGCATTTGTTTTCCATTTTCTCGAACTGCAAACTACTTGGGTTCAGGTCGACGTTATGGCTGACCTGAACCCAAAGTACTCCAAGTAGCTAGATGTATGAGCTTTTCTGACTGCAGAAATATAGGTCTGAATCAGCAGAGGACATTTCTGACCTCTCCAATGAGACCACTGCTTCCCCACTCCATCCTACTCCACAGCTTTGCATGGAAAAAGGCTTTTCTACCCATGCTGTGTCTTCTTTAGAATGAAACAAACCCGTAAGACATTAAACACTTCTTGTTTTGATGCACCTGGAATATATTTAGCTGATTTGAACTGAAGGTTCTGTTGGGCTTTAATGAATCCCAGTGTCAATCAACACTCAATCAAAACTCCTCCCGTGAGCCCAAGTTCTCAATAATACATCTCCTGAAGGTGTGCCATCACAAACCCTCATCATATGCAAAAAGCCTTATGAAATGCTGCCTGGACCAGTATTTGCAGGTCATCATTAGAGATGAGGCTGGGCTTGGTGTAAATCCTGTTCGTCAGGGTTTGCCCAAGCCCGCTCAAAACTCTGACCAAGACCCTCTCCTCCCAACCCAATCAGTGTTGGCAGTTGTGGCGGGACAATTCCTGCCCCATTATGACATTCAGCTGCAGGGCCAGGAATGATTAAGTCAGGAGGAGGGGGTAGCACTCAGAGTTTTGAGCAGGCTTTGGTGAACTTGAACAAAGCCCATCCTCATCACTAGTCATAATATAAGCCCTAGTCTATGGAGAAGAGGGCCACCCATCCATGCCACTGTAAAATATTAATAGGGACCCCAGCTCATCATGACCGCAGAAAAAAACGCTGGGATTTTAATGATGTATCCTCAAACTGTTTACAAATATATTGAAGGGAAATGGTTTTGGACGGGAAAGGAGGGTGGACAGGAGTTCTGCTTTAAAGTAAGCTTTGCAATAAAACCTCAACATGTATATTCACAGATGGCATATGATAGTTTCCTTTAATTGTATCAAAAGTTGTGTTTTAGGTTTACTGGGCCTGTATTAAACAAAAGTTGAGATAGTTGACTATTCAAGGTGTTTTTATTTTGGGAACACCCGGGAATTAAAGGGTTACCTGCGAAGGTACCTGCGAAGGATGTATGCTTGCTCCGGTATCTCAAGTATACAGCTCAGTGACTCCGAGAGCTAGATAAGTCTATGAAAAATAAACGATCTAATGCGCCTTTCGTTACCCCACTAATGTCTTTCCATAGAACCATTGCCTCAATGTCAGAAGCATTGTATTTCTCAGAATGCATTATTTTGATGTCACATTCTCATGTCAAATCTACAGGGCTTTAAAAAGGCACTTAAGACACCAGGAGCTGGATCACTAGTCAGAGCTGTGCAAGGCTTGATATTACCTACTTGAAATTAAGCTATGTGCCTTGCTTCATTAAAATGATTCATCTTCACATTCAGATGCACAGGTTAATTGCAATTTATTACACTGACAAACAGCATACAGCTCTGAGGAGTATCACCATCTCTTCTCACTTACCACTAACAGACTTGCTGGCAGGGTTTTTTTTTTATATTACTTAAAGCTTCCTATCAAATCATCTTGTTGATGGGAACAAGCCTTGATATCTTGTAGATAAAAAAAATAATAACTAAAAAATCACAATGTCTTTGATATTATACGATTGAATTACCTGCATCAGAGCTGCTGTAATTATGTCAAACAAGCAATGTACATCTTTATCTGGCTGATACAGGAAACACATCACACGGTTTTTCGTGGTAGCTGCTGCTGACGGTGCCGTAAATTTGCTGTTTTTAAAACGATATACAGTACAACTGTATTATGATGAAAAGGGCAATCTGTGTTTGCTTCTTGAAATAATTAGGCACTTGTTAATTAACAAAGCTTTTAAGGAATGATGCATTTACAACCTTAATAACCCTAAAACCACACAACCACTATATATATATATA
>NW_017306479.1:1558825-1572555 GCF_000935625.1 Nanorana parkeri | reverse complement strand
ACCTGCTGTTTACAAATAAAAAAAAACAAATCGATTTACCATAACTGGGTAGATTCATAGAGAGGATATCCCTCAAGTTTTCCCATTCCATATGCTCATTCAATTTGAATGAATAAATAAACCTCAACACACATTATATTTTCCCTTTAATAAATATGTGATGTACACACAAGGGCTTCTGTGTGTACTATAGTGGCTGTCAAAGCAGTCTTTTTTTTCCATATGGTGGCCATACACTGTGCGAGTTTCGGCTGGTTCTTGAGGAACCAGCTGAAATTTGCACCGTGGGTGTCGCTGTGGGCACCCTTTCAGTCCGCATCCCTCGAGCTAAGCCAATGAGCTGCTTGCTCTGTCTGGGAATTCTGACAGGGGCCAGCGGCCGCTATTACAATACAAAAGGAACAGCAGGGATTCTGCGATCAACGCACTGGTAGTGTTGATGAAGGAATCTGCTTTATTTTTTTTTCGTTCAGCCCGCGGGTTGAACGAGAAAAATAGAGCAGTGTATGGCCAGTCTTACTCCACACTCTCCATGCAGCCGGGGCTCTCCTATTCTCTCCAAAGGCTGTGCAAACATTAAGGTAAGTGTTACAGCCTGTCACCCATTCAAGTTAATGATCGGGTAACAGCCGTTGCATTTGAAAGCATCAGCACGCTGGCACACAGGATGTTATCATACATGACAGGATTACATGCCGTAAGGAATCACTATCTCTGGACACATCAATCATACCTAAAATATAGGATATAGGTGTGAATAGAGTCTTAATATTTTTACAAGCAGAACATCACAAAAAATGCATTCGGGCTTTAAAGTGACACTAAACTCAGGAGTTAAATCTTAAAAATACATTCCAGTACTCAAACTATTACCTAAAATGTATCTATTTGTGTATCACTCAGCTGTAGATCCACAAATCATCTCTGAATTGGTGCTGACACTGTCCTTCCTTCTGAAGGGTGGCTACTTTTGTTCCTTGTGTGCTTTGTAAAGTAGCCACCACTCCAAGCACGCTCCCATGATGGACTGCAATCTCATGTTTAGTTTACTAATTTGTATTGAGATTGTAGATTGTGAGATGGAATCATCTTAGATAAGAACCTATGTTGCCAGCACACCATGGATCCATAGTCAATAGTCCAAACTTTTATGAAAGCAATCACATCACAATAAATGCATGTGCAATGTTTAAAGGCCATGCAGGCCCTCTTTGTCGGGCACGGTAGTTTGAGCCTGTTGCACCATTAATTTTGACCATCCTTGTTCTTGCTTCCCAAGAAAATGAATACAAGCCAACTATAGACAACACATACTTTTCATTGTCTCCCCTGCTTACTGGTCTGTAAACTCGCTCACACACCTATAATTACCAATGGAAGAAACTGTTGTAAACAAAATATTTATTGCTGTCTGGCAGAGGAATTGATTCAGAAAAGGATCCAGGGATGGTTCCAAAGCTGCAAATAACATAAATAAATCTCATATGCTGTAAATTAAAATAGTAAAAAATATAAATGTATAAGTATTATATTATGTAGATGTTTGTATTGTTTTAAAACAGCATTATATAGCCTGCAATTCCCATTGAAGAATGTATTTCTGCTTCATATTTTTTTATTGAGTAAGACTGTATTTATTTAATGTCTGATTCTGTGTCAAGAAGTGGAAAACATGAACTTTTAGTAGCTGCTGTTCTAGCTAGTAGTTTATGGATCGTTACGCCGAGAAATGCACTGTGTCCCCATACATTGATGCCATGCTTAGTGATCATATCTCAGCCTCCTTTCAGCTAACTGGTGTCACATCCTGCGAATGTGACATCTCTGTTCCCTAGCAGAGTGATTGTGTATGCACCTGCTTGTATCGCTACGAATGTCGCCAGGACTGCATTGCTGATTTAGGATGACAGACTGAGCCCCTACAGAGTTCTGTAGGATTCCTGCTCACATTAGATTTGACAGTTTGAATAACACAGATACCCTGCCTCATCCAAGAGGGACTTAGCGAATGAGCTGGTAATACATGATCCATGTCTGTGTAATTAACTTCCTCCAATTACTGAGATTCCTGTTTTGGTAGTCACAGTGCTAGATTACTGGAATTATGTTTTGGTGTTTTTTTTTTCCAGCATACATAAATGAATACATTAAAAAATATGAAGTTTGTGGCAACAATGGAGAAAATGTCCACAAAACACTATTTAAAGCCCACGTCCAGGCTCCCCAATGTCCTAACTCCCTTCCTCCCATTGGAGCACCCCCCACTGCCTTTAATTATTTGCATGGACACCTTTTTTCTTCCTTGGTTGGTACAGGCATGTGATATCACAGTCCTCTGACTCCTGTTCTTCCTATGGTATTGGGCTGGCTCCTGAATGTTACAGAGGCTGGTGACATAATGACCTGGCAACATCTGCAGAATTCTTTTTTGAGTCTATAGTAGCTTGATATTGTATCCCTAGGAGGCAAGTCCTTGATGCTCTGGACTTACAGGAAGTGCATTTAATGCAGTGAGAGCTTGTTTGTTTTAAACAAGGGATGCATTTCTGAATAATTCAAGCTAGAATTTGGCTTTGACTTATAAAGTATTCCCTGTGTGCAGGGGTGTAACTAGAAATCACAGGGCCCCATAGCAAAATTTTGCAAGGGGACCTGTGATTTCTAGTTATGCCATTGCAGAGCCCACCTGAGAGTGACCAGCAGAGCCCGCCATAGATTCTCTATGGTGGGCTCTGCAGAGTCTCAGGTGAGCGGGTCACACCCCTGCACACCTCTTACCTGACAGCCCCGATCTGCTGTCCACCTCCATGGTCGCTGGCAGGCCCTGCCTCCTCCATCACCAGGCCCCACCTCCACTTCCATCGTCGGGCCCGCCACCTCCTCCTCCACAGCTGCTGGCTGTCACTGACCGGAGGAACGAGCCGCTGCACAGATCACTAATTGGTTGTAGGTGTTCTAACAGCAACACGCTCCTCCTCACACCCACCAGTGACAGCCAGCAGCCTGAGATGCCATAGCGACCCAGGCGGCCCGCACGGCATCAGGTGGATGTCCTGGCCGGGCCCCCATGTGCCCTGGGCCCCATAGCAGCCGCCTGGGTCGCTATGGCTATTGTTACGCACTGCCTGTGTGGCTACAGAAAAGCTTCAAAAATGAAAAACAGATATAGAGGATCAGGGCTGTGAGCAAAGCCCTGTTGAAGTGGTTGCAGATCCCTGAAATATGTTGCCTCTCAAACCTTCAATAAACATTTAAAGTGACATTACAGTGTGCCTTACTGTAATCCATGGTTGTTTCCCTTCTCTTTGCTGCTCTTCCTTTTAAATCCTCATGTCTTCTCATGCTTGGGGACAACTTCCCTTTTCAGCTCAGGGCCTCTTCCTGTAGTGCTGGCTCAGATTACAAGCCTATACAAACGGATACACAGACACCGTGTATGCATTCCTGAGACAAGGCAGTCTGCTGCAAAACAGAAGTTCTGCAGAGCATGAGAACAGATACAGATTTAAAAGGAAGAGCAGCACAGAGAAGGGAAACAACCATGGATTACAGTAAGGCACACATCACGGTATTGTTTTATGTTAAAAAATCTGAGGGTTTAATGTCACTTTAAGCTATATTAAGATTGCCTTGGTATAGTGCATACCTTTAGACACAGACACTGCTCCTCCCGAAACAGTATATTGCTCACATTCCTTTTGTTTTCATCGCAATAATTTTATTGCTGTCTGTGTAGTTATTGTGTTGTGTTACTTTCCGTTTTGTATCATCATGACAGTAAGTGAAGGGAAATCTCTTTAATGGAGGATAGCAGTAAAAACCTAAAAGGACTTCTAATCTGTCTCACTCTATCTAAAAGTAAACTGGAATTGCATTTTAATATTTTTTTTTAAATAAAACTGTGTTTATTTGGGTTGCCATACCTGTTTAGAGCTGAGCTTTAATTAAGATATGCAGAAATAATAAATTAACAATGACCTATATTTGTTCACGGGAATAGAACATTGTTAATTCGTTAAAATGTTATAGGTATGTAATGCTCACAGCCCACTTTTTTATTTATTTTTTGTTTCTCTGTACGTCATCGGCGTTGGCTCGCTTACAAATACACAGGGTAGTGAACAAACTTGTCCGCTGTTGCTTGATTAATTGGTTATATAGGAAGAGAAAATAAGCAATTCATATTTCAAGGATTGGAGCTGATGATAGAATAATTGTTTTCCATCAAGGAAACAAAAAAAAGGACTCCTAATAAAATTTTACAAGTTAGCTGCCAACGAGCATAAAGTACAGAGCACTATATGAAATGAATTGGGTGCCATAACTGAATCTTCTCTCAGGACAATAAGTCTAATGTAGCGCCAAGGTCTGAAGAGGTCACATGGGGCCTTCTCGGAGGAGAAAGGCATTCTTCCATCCCCTGTCAAGATCACTTCCATTTATAATACATCTGAGATGTGCCTTGAAAACGTATTACAGTGCCGATATTACAAATGGGACCTCCAACGACCAGAATCATTAGTAAATCACTAATGATCATCACATTAACTATTTGTAAGCGTAGGCTTGAATTTATGGACACATAAGCCTTTGCCTAAGGCGGCAAGATATGAAGAGTTTGCAAGGGTGCTCTAAAGATGAACTCCAGACAGATATAAAAGACAAAAATGAATGCAGCTTTGTATTCATTAAAAGAGAACTATGGGGTAAGTGTTTTTCCCCATAGTTCTCTTTAGGGTCACAGGAGAACATATACTAACCTTCTCCAGTGACCCAAAGCTCAGTATATAGAGGGCTATTTGATGAGAACAAAGCAAAAGGAGCACCTCCATAGTGTAAAATTGATTTATTGTAGATAAAAGAAACAGCTGAAAAAGTACTCACAATCCAGCCTGTATAAACGAGCATGAAGCCATACATACCTGCAGGTTCTGATGAAACGTGTCAACTGAAGGAGGGGTAGCGTGCAGACGGCTTCGGCTTAGTACCAGCACTGGTTTTTCCCTCACCATATTTTCGTGCATTCATCTTGATATTTTCCTGAGATTGTGTCGCTTCATGCTTGCTTATACAGGCTGGATTGTGAGTACCTTTTCAGCTGTTTCTTTTATCTACAATAAATCAATTTTACACTATGGAGGCGCTCCTTTTGCTTTGTTTTCATTAGATTTCCGGTTTCCCTTGACTGTAAGGAGCTGCCCCCATGTGTGTTTTTCTGGAGACCATTTTCAGGAGCAGTGCTATTTTTGGCGCCTGTGATTTTTACTGATCTTTATGTTATTTTCCTTTTAGCACAATATTGATTCAGTGCAAACACAGACTGTACTATATGTGTATTACAGACTGAAAATAATTTGTATGAAATGGTAATGATGGTGCTAAAATGTGGAGAATAATATAAAAACCGCAGAATCTGGGACACACGCGGCAAATCAGAATTGTTCTGGAAGCATGTAAACATTATAAATTATATACAGTGAGAGGTCTGGTTACTGCACTACTGTGAATCAGCCATGCACACACTACTCATCAAGTAAAGAGCACCACAAATTAACTTTAATGTTTATTGTACCAGGCTTGGAAGCAGTAGTCTGAAGCTCTGGATAATGCCCATCACACTCCCAGACGCTGCTGTATTAACTGCTTTCATGCCAGCGGCACCTAACATACGTGGACCTGAGCTCAACGAAAAACATCTTTAATGACTAAATCAATATGGCTATGAACAGTGTACTAAAGAACAGTGAACCCATAAGAGCGCCTGTCATCGGAGCTGGATTTATACTTCCTAACCCCTACAGGGGAACCGTCCTGTGCCTCCCCCCTTCTACCCAAGTCGAATGGCTATGGCAAGCTTAAAGTGAACCTATGCCTGGTATATGCACACTAAAATTTTTACATATTCTGAATAGTAAAAGCACTTTAAAACATTCACCTCTGTAGATACAGGCATTGTGGAGAAATTAATCTGATGTTCACAAAAGATGTCCTGAAATCTTGGCTTTTTTTCTGCCAGCCATAGTTTTATAACAGCTTTTTAAGCCTTTAAAACGACAAGGGTGACAACGTTGCTGTGTGATCTTATAGCAGGATGACCAGCGTAGTACAGGAAGTGGAAAAATAATGGATCTACTGGAAGAATCAACAGGTTACAAAACTATGTTTTGGGGAGGACTCATCTTATATATAAAATTTTATTTTGCCCATCGTTCCACTTCAAAGAGACCCTGTCACCAGCTTAAAACATTGCAGGTTAAAGCACAGAAAGAGCATTTTAAATGCATACTTGCTGCATTTTTCCTTTACAATAATAATCTATTTATTCACTTTCAATGTGCCTTTGAACTTGCTGGGGAATTTAGAAGAGCTGATTCCCTTGAACAGCCACAGTTCCCCCTCGCTTCTGCGACATTATAGCCCTCTCCCCTTCTGGAAGTGTCTGATTACAGTCTGTGCTGGTCCAGCTCCTCCACCCTTACCCTCATCTCTCTACATAACCTTGTATGTAGCTGCTGGGTAGGAGCAAAAGTGAATACTATAGAGTCTCACTTGAGTTGCAGCTCTGAGGCCCAATTCACACTGGGGCAGCTGTCCGCGCGTATTCAGCTGCACGAATATGCACAGAGCCGCTCTAAACATGAAAAACAATGCATTTCAATGTGCACTGCTCAGACTATTGCGGGGACTATACAGTACGAAATCGCGCGGTCCCCAAAATAGTGCAAGAGTGATAATACGGTGGATTCCGCACGTTCACGGCTATATAACACCCACAAACGAGCGGAATCCGTGTAGTTGTTTTACATATAGCATTTGCATCCCGTGCGGAAAACCACGCAGGAAACGAAAACACTATATGTGATTGGGGCTGCTGACACATCCAAGATAGTAGTGCCTAGCAGGAGTCTCAGAGCTTTTGGAGGCAATGGAGGCTTTTACAGGTAAATAACTAACATAAAATATATTAAATGCTCATATAATTTTATCAGAAGATTGTTGCTGAAGTGAATGGTCTGGCGACAGGGTCCCTTTAAAAAAACAATGACTTAACTTTCAATGCCTCCCCCAGTGTGTCATATGTCAAATTTTATGTGGTTCTTTTTTCCATAACCACATTCTACCTCATAAGGAGAAGAAGCCAAATTTTATTCAGTGTATATTTAACAGTCTCAAGCATTTGTTCATTTGTTCTCCTATTTACAGTTTGGATTCCAATAGTAATCGTTATTTTCATAATCTTGTAAGAAAAAAAAAAAAAAAACACCACAATGTTTTCTAGCTTTGCTATTTTAAAAAAAAAAAACGGTTTAGGTTTCTGTATCTCTCCGTCATATTTTGCATCTTAATGTTGTTTTGCCGCAGGTTTGACATAAAAAGGTTTGTGTGAATGTCGTTTTCACATAATACAGTGCAGATCACCCGTCAAACCGCGTACGGCGTTTGAAATTTAAAATTTCAGCGCTGTGCAGTTATATTTTGTTTAGAGATCCTTAAACCCAAAGGATTTTTTTCAAATCTTCTTAAAATGTGTCTCCTTTCCACGAGACTTAGCTCTGCGTTGAGGGGCGGCCTTGGATTGCAGAGACTGCAAGGAAATTATATATAAGGGAGTTTTTATGAAGGAGCAAAATGAATGGATGTACAAATGAACAAATAAACAAATAAAGTACAAATATTTATTTTTCAGAGAATGTTCTTTGATAACTTAAAAAGCTGATTCATGCAATGCCAAAACTTCATCTTCATCTAGCTTATTCAGTAACACAGTGCGAACAGTAAGGATGATATGCAAAATGTTGTAATCTATGGCAACCAGACAGATTTTAAATTACTATAGTCAACAGGGTCAATCCACCCCAAATTATATTATAGATATGAAGCTATACTTTAATCCTTAGCCATTGACAACATATGGTGGGCCCATTGACTTTCATTTTGGAGGTTAAAGTGGCCCTGTCACCAGTAAAGTAAGGCAAGTCCTGTACACAAAGCCATATTTACCTTTCTTAGCTTCCCTGATCCCTAGCAACTGCAGGTATTCCATCATTCCGCATTTGAGTACCTTCTACCCATGCCACATGCAGTCTTTTCCCCCTGCCGGCTGGTACATTACTACAGGGCGTACAAATCACTAGGAGAAACCAATAAGTGTGTGTGGGTGGTGGTGGTGGGGGCAGGTATTTAACCTATCTGGTAGGATTGAATACCTGCAGTGACCAAGAAGCAGTGAAGCGGCAGAATTTGAAGACACGGGTCGCCAGAAGGGTAAATAGATGGCCTTTTACAGGGCTGATCTTCTTTTTTAGGTGACCCTGGGGTTCACAGGGTTACTTTAACCTCCAAAATGACAATCACGCCTGAACTATCAAGACAATGGGACCACCAGTAACTAGGTTAGGAATGGCTAAAGGTTTAAGTATAGCGTTCACATTTCAGCGGACATATTTGTTTGATGGAAGGGGAAGGCTTAGGTTAAAATATTAGGATTGGGATACCAGTGAAATAAAATGTATCATATTAACAAACTAAAAACCTGACTCCCCACCCTTTGTTGGGCACCTTCTAGAATTTCTAATTACCTTTATGCCCATACTAATAGCTGAAACCAGTCTGTAAAAACCCTAGCCCTCCATTATATGGGGAGGCATGTGACACATCAGAGTAGCAAATGGTCAATTCATCTTAAAGTGATATTTTAGGTGTGGAGGATCCTGGTGGGCTGAACATGGTTACCTATATGTACTGGATAACAACTGAGTGAGATCTCCTTCCCCTGTTGCTGTCTGTCTGGGAGTTTTGGTGTTTCCACTGCCTTTGTGTGTTATATCTAGCTATATTCCCCATATCACAAAATAAATATAAAATCCATCAGGAAGGGTGGGAATCCATAATGGCCACAACAGATATGCAGAACAACAATCTCAAGTCCAGAGACCCTCAATAGCGCAATTGAGAGATATAAGAGGTTGTCTGGCTGTTTAATTCTCAGCACCAATCAAAAACATAAATATCACTTTTAGGTAGACTGACCCTTCTAAATGGAATGTATACACAGGAGGAGATAAGATCTCCTACTATTAATGTCCAATTTTGTGTTTTATTAAGTGGAAATGCTCCGGTAAAGCTGCTCCCATCCAACAAAGAACTCCCAAGCAAAGGGTGAGGTCCAGTAGGTAGCAGTAAGGACACCACACCGATGGCAATAGATTCCAAAATATATCTTTATGACAAATCAATAAGATAAGGAAGCCAACATGTTTTTTGTAATGATACATGCTCCCCATTCATCAGGGCTTCAATAAAAATAGAGAAAATAAAAGGATTTAGAAATCTATTTCTCTATTTGTAGTGTAGCCCTGGTGAGTGGTGGGTGGGTGTATGAACCTCTTGAACACGGCTTTCTTATCTTGTTATTTCATAAATAAAGAACTGTTATGGATTCTATTACCACTGCTCTGACTCCTTTACTACTATCTACTGGATGACCACCTACTAGATTGTAAGCTCTCACGACAGGGCCCTCCTAACCCTATTGTGCTGAAATTGTATTGTAAATTGTATTGTAACTCTGCTGTCTCCCCCATTTTGTAAAGCGCTGCCAAACTGTCGGCACTGTTATACAGGTGGTCATCCTGTATAATTTATAATGACCCTACAAGCTAGCAGTCTATGGTTTAACATAGCAGCAGCCGTCTGTAGTCAAAAAGTGACCACTCTTCCTTGACCAAGTACAAGAACAGTAATTTCAGCGAAGCACTGGAAAATCTATACCTCCATGACCCCCATTCATGGTCATTATGCAATTTGTAGATCACATACAATAAGTTTGGTTTGTAAACAGTATATTCCAGATACATAGGAGTTAAAGAGCTGGCAACACATTCCCCTGAAGGTGCAGACACTGGCTGTTTATCTAGATAATCCCTGTGTTATAAAATGAGGTTACAGCGGATGGCAAGTCAGGTTCTGCACGTCTCACTGCACTGTCCACACTACAACCTGCTTAACTAATCTCACAAAATGATCCGGAATGTCTTTCATGAAATGAAAGCAGGAGATTTAGTCACAGGAAATGCTTAGGAAAGGGTCATCTCTATGACATCTCCCACTAAATGGACACTGCTAGACTCAACAGATAGTAATTACCCTATCGATCAGTTTCTAAATGGATAAGTTAGCCCAGCATACCAAATTATCTGAGTTTGTGTTTGCAGATGCTTGCCGGCATTAACCCCTTTTCAGCTCTAAGCTGTTGTGTAAGATCTCTTTTATTTTTCATAAAGAGCTGTAAGTATATCTTTGCTTATTCAGTAAAACAATGCCAAGAGCGAAGAACGTGTGCAACCGTGCGCCAATTATCTCGCTATGGCTACAGTAAACTAAAAATCGAGATTGTGGAGATTCTCTTTGGTCTTTGTACTTCCTTACTGGATAAACCTAATGATAAAAAACATTATGAAACTTGGTAATGGTAATAATATCAATTGACATATTTTTTTAAAACACTGTAATAAAACACAACATAAGGACTTTGAAAACAAGCAGCCTGCAAAAGAAAACTCTAAATGTGATAGTAAAGCCAAAAGGTTTTTTAAGGTTCAAATGCTGATGAAATCACTTACAATGGATGCTGTTTGTTGATGTTTAAGAGTTTTACAGGGTTATTCACAAAGCTACCGGAAGGATCAGGCTGATCCTTCGGCTAGCTTCGGCCACCTAAACCCTTCGGTTCAGTAGAACTGAAGGGCTGCTGTATGGGCTATTCACTATAGCCCATACACCTCCCGCAGCTGGCCTAGCGGCTCAGTCGAGCCAAAGGCATATGCTTAGGTAACCAGGGGACGCTGAACTAATGACAGCTCAACGGATCTGGCTGTGATATCACAGCCGGCTCCGCCGAGTTGTCATTGTAATGACAGTTCAGCCCAGTTGTTATTCATTATAGGAAATAGGAAACAGTTGTTATTCATTATATAATAGGAAACAGTTGGGCGGAGCTAGCTGTCACTGCTAGCTCCGCCCAATTCTTTCTTTCTTTTTTTTTCTTTTTCCAATGATCTTTCTTTTTTTTCCTTTTTTCAATGATCTTTGTATTTGATTTTATGTTTTCAATAATCTATTATTTTTGGAAATCTTTATTTATTTATTTATGTATTAAAATTGATCATTTATTGGCCTTTGGCAACAGTTTTTTTCTACGGGTTTTTTTTTTCAACTTCTACTTTTACTATTCTGCTCGGTACCACGGAGGTCCCGAGCAGAATACCGGAGCCGAATGCCAACATCTAGATCGGCTGAGTCGAACTCCTTCTGCAGTTCAGGTTTGGCCGAACATGCAGAGCAGAATCTGGAGCAGTTGCCCATGGCAACCAATCAGCATCTCTCTTCAGTTTGCTCAGGTAAGATTTGAAAATGAGACAGAAAAGCTGATTGGTTGCAGTGCAAATCTGCTCCAGATTTTGTCTGCTTCAGTTTTGATAAATTCCCCATAATGACTGTAAGTGTTTAGGCAAACATTTAGAGAAATACTGTACAGGGCAATTTACATTTGATCTGAATTCATTACTGAAAAAAAGAATTAGAGTTTAATACTACTTTAAAGCTGAACTCCAGGCAGATATAAAAGACACAGATTAATGCGGTTCTGTAATTAATAATACATCCTTAAATCTATTTTTAATGGCAAGCTGTGTAAGTACCTGAATTTGACCTAGTATTGGCTTCTTGTAGTACCCGTATGGCAAAGCAGTACAAGGTAGGACAGCACAGTGGCGTAGCAATTAATGCCTCTGCCTTGCAGCAGTGGGGTCCTTGGTTTGAGTCCAGGCCAGGTCACTATCTGCAAAGTGTTTGCATGTTCTCTCTGTGTTTTTGTAGATTTCCTCCAGTTACTCTGGTTTCCTCCCACACTTCAAAGACATGCTGGAAGGTTAATTGGCTCCTGTCTAAATAGGCCCTCCTGTGTATGCATGTGAGATAGGGACCTTAGATTGTAAGCTCCTTGAGGGCAGGGACTGATGTGAATGTGCGCTGCGTAAGTTATTGGCACTGTGTAAATGCCACTAATAAATACAAGGAGATAATACATTTTTGTGCTGCTAATAAGCATGATGATAGGAGTAGAAAGCAGAGTGACAGAGAGATGGGCTCATCCCTGTGGTGCAGTTACAGGCTGAGATGTGTCCAGGAGGACACAGCCTCAGAGGAAGAGAGCTGAATGATTACTCTGTATTCATGTCATATTCTTCTTTTTTTAAGAGAGGAAAAAAAAGTAGAGGGGTAGCAGAACAAGCTGTGCTCTGTTTACAAATGCACAAAACTATAAATGTGAGAGAACACAGCTCTATATTATCTAATTTAAACATTCCATTCTAGATCTTTCGCAAGCTCATATTAACAGCAAACAGAAATGTCTGTGTACGCTGACCCTAAGGCCCCGTTCACATATAGCGAATTGTCGCGCGATTTCCGCCGCGATATCGCGCATTTTTGCCGCGCGATATCGCGAGAAGTCGCCGGCCAATGTTATTCAATGGAGCTGTCTTAACTCCATGTCGCGCGTCGCTTGTCGCTCGTCGCGGTCGCAAGTCGCTTCTACCGGACCCTTTTTTCGGCGGATTTTGCGTGATTTTACTTTTTTCTATGGAGCCCGACGGGGAAGGTCGCGCTACCGTCGCTGGATCGTCGCTGGAACGTCGCCCCGAAAGTCGCGCTATCCCGGCCGTGCGGATCCGCTGCAAAAGGTATGTCGCTATATGTGAACGGGGCCTAAGACCAACTTAGTGTATCAGTTTTTAAAAGTGTTAAATGTTGGTATTTATCAAAACTGGAGCAGACGGAATCTGGAGCAGTTGTTACATGGTGTGCATGGTACCCAATCAAATTCTCTCTTCAGTTTGTTCAGTTAAGATTTGAAAATGAAAGATAGAAGCTGATTGGTTGCCATGCACAGCTGCTCCAGTTTTGATAAATTCCCCTCTCTGTCTTTAAGGTGAGGTTATATCATAAAATCATCAGTGGTTAGCAGGCATCCCAATTTCACCTGATTACTCCTGCCATATGGCCATAGTGATCCCCTAGGCCTGGGCTATAGGTTCACTACTCCCAGAGAGTTACCCTGTTTTGTACCTCTCTCACCTTCCATGATGTACAAATCTCTCTTGAGTCCTCTCATTCATTACAGACCTGACTTGCCCTCTGCTTCCTGCATAGGTATCAGGTGTTCCATATTTTGCAAGACAGCCTCATATGTTTAAATACAGTACATTATTACTACATATGGTGACGAAATATATCGTCCGAAAAAAGGCACCTTGAGCAAAATTCCGAAAGTACCATCTTTTCGGCCGAAATTGAAGTGCATGCCTGGTTTCTCTGCCCCTCGCTGGGCGCTGCTCTGTGTCTTCTCTGACACAGCGCAGTGTCCAGCGTGGAGGAGAGAAACTGTCGGGAGGCCGAGCTGGGCAGGGAGGAGAGCGCCGTGAGAGGCCAGCGTATCACAAGAGGCCGAGTGGGGTGGTGCGGGAGGAGAGACGCAGTGGAGGTGAATGCACGCAGCCATGAGCGTGCATGTCGGACACACACCATGGGATACGAAGAGTCAGCGCTGGATCAGAGACCGGAACCAGCGCTGAAGGGACTCCTGAAAACTACAGGAAAGAAGAAGATGATCGGATCAAGAGGCATCACTTAAGGTAAGTCCTTAAAGCAGCAGTGGGGGGTGGGGGTGG
>NW_017306479.1:1545249-1558781 GCF_000935625.1 Nanorana parkeri | reverse complement strand
CTTGATTTGATTCCCTGGCACAGCCACAGACCCGCTTGATTTGATTCCCTGGCACAGCCACATTTACCACCTCGCTCCTGTCACGTCAAAGCCTTCTCCTCTTCTGGGAGTGTCTAGTTTCTGAAACAAGGAACAAAAGAAAGCGCCTCCATAGTGTAAAAGTGTGATTTAATAGTAAAAACACGCAGCTCTAAGGCTGTACTTACAACAATTCAGTTGAATAAAAACCAGTAGAGTAAGATGAGAAGTCGGAACCTCTGGCAGGGAGAGTCTGGAGTGATGAAATTCACCAGCGTCCTCTATCCCTGTGTTAGCAAGTGTCTAGTTTTTGTCTGTCCTGGCCCAGCTCCTCCACTCCTCCCCTCACTTCCCTGTATAACCTTTTATGCAGCCAGGGGAGCAATTAAGGGGAATACTATAAAGTGCCACTTATGTGACAGCTCTGAGTCTGCTGGGGCTGCTAACATCACATCCAAGATGGCGGCCCCCAGCAGCAATCTCAGGCCTTCTGGATGCCTACACAAGGGTGGCTTTTAGAGATACATTACCTGCATAAAATATGTTAAATGCTGATATTATCTTATAGAAAGATTGTTTAAATGAATAGTATGGCCAGCGGGTCTCTTTAATTGTCTAGTATCTACCAAAAGCTGAAATGTTAAGTTTGGATGGACTGACCCTTTACTAAAATGTAAGAAAAGGCAATACATTATTTGTAACTGAATGTACCTCTTCCAGCTGTTTATTAGCTGTACTTCTTTCTTACTATACATCATTCCTGGGGGATTGAAATCTGTTACAAGGCTTTTCCAAATACATCTCATTTTTCTCTCTGGCTTCCTTCTCTGTGATAATTGGAATACTGTAGTGGATATTATCCAAAACACCACTTAATTCATTTGGAGGATAACCTCACTTACATCTATCCAATACATTTTGCGATTAGTTTGGATATGTCCTGCTGTCACACATTGCTTATATTTTCTATATACTTAGAAAAAGATTGCATTTGGCCAGTGAAGTTTCACAGCTCAGGAGCAGCACTCAAAAATAACAAGTGTTGAGCTACAAATAATCTTGAAAATGTGTGTTATCAATAAATAGTATATAAACTTTTATTTAATTTAACTAAAGGCCAAGTCCACCCAAAACAAATATTCTTTTTTTTGGCTGGACAGCAGTGAACTGAATCACCCTCTTAATTCATGTATCTTTTGGGGCCTTCAGACACAAGATATTTCCTCCAGAATTCCTGGCTCTGCTTCTCGGTGCAAAGCCAAATGAGGGTGTCATACCATATTCATTTTAATATAAAATAAGTAAATACATGTAAAATCCAGAAGAGTGTGACATCATCGTAATGGCCTTGGTGGAGTAGTAGAATTCGAAACATCAGCTCGTTCATCTCTCCACCAGAGTCGCCGGGACATAAAGGAAAACGAGTCAGTGAGTGAAGCTTTGTGTCTCTACCAACAAGTCAAACAGAAGTTGTTAGAGGATTCATCCTTTAAATTAGATTGTTTATTATTAGTATTTATATAGTGCCTACAATTTACACAGTGCACATTCACATCAGTCCCTGTTCTCAAGGAGCTTACACTCTAAGGTCCCTATCTCACATGCAAACATACATGGGCCAATTTAGACAGAAGCCAACTAACCTATCAGCATGTCTTTGGAGTGTGGGAGGAAACCCACGTAAGCACAGGGAGAGCATGCATGCAAACTCCTTGCAGATAGTGACCTGGCTGGGATTAGAACCAGGGAGCCCCAATGCTACTGGGCAGAAGTACTAACCCCTACGCCATTGTGCTGCCCTTTTGTACATTTATGTGAAACCCATTCAAATACTTGGCACTAAGCAAGCACTAAAAATGCTGGTGAGCCTGGACTGTGGTTCAGCCCACCATTCTCCATCTGAAACTTGTCCATTACATTACACTGAGTGGCCAGATTATTATGACCATCCCATCAGTACTTCGTTGGGCCACGAGATGACTCCACGAGATGACTTCATTGGGCCGCCTCGAGACTCCACGAGATGTTGAAAGGTGATGCCAGGAATCTGACACTGCACTGTTGCCCTTCTGTTGTCTTGTACCAGTCTTGCCACTCTCCGTTCTGCCCTAACATTGACTAGTCGCTGACGGCCACAATTCGCACGTTCAGACACAGATTTTCGGCTGACAGTCCAGTCTTTAAACACTTTAACAACAGCTGCTCTTGAACATTTAATGAATTCTGCTGTTTTGCTGATAATCGCTCCATGGCTTGAGCTCCAACAATCATCCCACTTTCAAAGGCTGTTAAATCGCGTTGTTTACCCATATCTACAGAAAAAAATCACTTCTACTGTCGTGGTAAACAACCTGCTTCCCTATTTATAATGGTCTGGCCCTCTAGCAACTTCAGCGCGAAATTATATCTAATTATAGCTAATTTGCCTACAAACGTCAGGTGGTCATAATAATCTGGCCACGCAGTGTATAAAGACCAGGGTAGACAGACCAGGAATATGTGGCAATGTACAATAAGCAGTGCCTTACTCAATTAATATATCTATTTAAATTATGAAACATAACAATAAAAAACAAAAATGATATCATCATAAAGGAAACATATACTGATTACTGAAAATAATTAAAATCCTTTACAATGAAAGTGGCAATATTGAAGCTATGATACCCAACACCCTAATAATATTAAGAAAAAGTCTTCTTTTAAAGTAAAGCGCCCTACAATAAAAGATCATTAATACTTACCTCTACATCTATTACACTTCCAGTCGTGTTGTGATATAGGGGCTGGCAGATAGAACCACAGAATGCACAGGGGTCTAGGCATCTGATGCACCTGAAAGATCAGCAGTAACTGATATTTCTAGTCATTCTTCGATTTTTGTTGCACCCTTGTTGCACCATCTGTGGCTTCATCAGTGTCTACACTGTGTTTGGCAGGGGTGCCCACAATTTTTTTGTGTTAAGATCTACTTTTCAAATGATGAGCTACATGAGATCTACCAATTAAAAAAATCTACTGGCTGTCTCTCCTCGCTCATCCTCCTGGCTGTCTCTCCTCTCTCTCCTAGCTGTCTTTTCTCGCTCTCCCTCTCTCCTGGCTGTCATTCCTCATTTTCTCCCCTGACTGTCTCTCTTCGCTCTCTCCCCTGGTTGTCTCTCCTCTCTCTCTTTCCTGGCTGTCTCTCCTTGCTCTCTCTCCTGGCTCACCCTGCTGTATTTTGCAGTTCAACAGGCTGTGTAAACTTATATTCTTTGATGTAATACATAGCACTTCAACCACCAGTATCCACCAGAAAGCTGTCAGTGAGCTTGGCTCAGCAGACTCAGGCTAATATGTAATCATGTGTGCACAGCTAAATAAATATACCAAAATGGAATAAATTCACACCCTTCGTGATCTACCAGCATCAGGTTTGGGAGCTACTGGTAGATCACGATCTACCTAATGGGCACCCCTGGTGGATGGTAACCAATCAGCACCAAGGGCTGGTACAAAAGTTGAGAAGATGGAGGTTTATATGCAACCAATCTGCCTTATGAGAACAGGTTCACTGATAGCCCATCTCATTGAATAAGTACAGTGTTGGAAAGCGGCCACAGATATGACTCTTGCTAGTCAAAATGATGGTGCTGGACACATGGCTGAGCTCTTCTTGCTTTGCTGGAAGGGCAAGTAACCAACCTGCCCTGTAAATTGCATATAATCTTCCAAAACCCCCAATCACCTTCTAAGGCAATGCTGGTATGGAATGGTTCCCGTCAGCTTCCAGGTGGTTTTTTAAAGAAAAGAGCCCCTTCTTTATAGCACAACATATTCTAAAGGGGATTAGCATGCTGGGGAGCCATCACACTTGTGCCCTAGTATTTAAAAAAAAATAGTAAAGGAAAATAAATAATGAAGACAAAAACTGATTTTTAATATAAATGGGTCAGTTGATGTCAAAACCCTAGGAATCAGATTTCTGGACTTAACAGGTCAAATCATTAGTTAATCAGATTTTATGGAATTACTTTAACAAGGGAACTAATACATAATATTTGGCCATACTGGCACCTGTAAACATTGGCCAGATGCATTAATGCGGGCTGGTATACTTTAAATGCCAGGACAGTGTCTTAAACCCAGTAGCACATTGCTTAGCTATAGGAAGTGAGCATTGCTTAGTTATAGGAAGTGAGAAAAGTGACATAGACAGGCATAAATCACCCAGTGTGTGTTAATATGAAGGTACCCAGAAGACAAAGAATGACATAATATGTGATGAGGGAACACAGGTTCAGTTCACGTCAGCTCCTTGTGACCTATAACAAGTCATCTAGCACTTGTGTCTTAATCTCGCAGTGCCTCAGGCTCCATATACTCTGTGCAGAGAGGACTCTCTGTCCCTGTAAGATAACAGATTTCAAGTTTAATACAGTATGGGTTTGAAATAGACGAGCATTTTGCAGGTGTGTCTTTATCTTCATATAAATATTATATGGAATTAAAATGCAATGCAACATTTCAGTTGGGCTACAGGCACCAGATCTTACTGATAGAGTCTGATGACTCTAATGATTAGAGCTTTCTGGCAAGAGGAAGCTTTGTGCATATTTTAAGTTTTTTAAAACTGCAAAGAGTCTGTTAAGTTCAATCATGCACACCCTGAAGGATAATAAGCAGGAGCAGGCATTCAATTTTTGCAAAGGGTTCAGTTGCACATGAGTCCTCATTTGTGCCACACATGGATCAAATGGGTGCCGGGACCCCATTCTACTGTCACGCATCTGGACATGGCTTAGTTACATCTGCAAGTTGATATGCAGGAAAGAAAGTGTTTTTAGTTGGCCAGCAATTGCATAGCAGGGTCCAAAAATTAGTTTTTCAATCTGTCTGCCACTGGCAGCTAGATTAAGGTATCAGCAAGGCACAACTGCTCTGCAGCACTGCTAAGCAGGAAGTTCAGTCTTTGTGTGTAAAAGGCACACATGGCTGCCCCCACGTTCTTATAAGTAACAAATTAAACAGTGCATAGAACATTTTTAAACATACAGTGATAAGAATATTTACAATGATAAGATTTTTCACATATGTTTCGGGCTGGCACCGGAGCTCAACTGAATAACTTACAAAAGTATGATATTTAAAAAAAGTATTTTTACACGCACCTTTGGTTGGTTTCTTTGTTTTCCTACAGACTACAACTGGGTTTCAAAGGGGATTTAAAGAGAGCCTGTAACCTCATGATATGGTGCCCATCCAGTGCTTAGAGAAACCCTGCATGCTGCAGGGATTTCAATACGTGTAGCAGGAACACTTGGATGGCACAGAGGCATAGTGATTAACACTTCTGCCTTGCAGCACTAAGGGCTCCCTGGTTCAAACTCTGGTCTGGACACTATCTGCAAAAGAATTTGCATGTTCTCCCTGTGCTTGCGTGGGTTTCTCTGGATACTCTGGTTTCCTCCCACACTCCAAAGACATGCTGGAAGGTTAATTGGCTACTGTCTAAATTGGCCCTCGTATGTATGCATGTGAGATAGGGACCTTAAATTGTAAGCTCCTTAAGGAACTTATGTGAATGTGCAAATATGTAAATCACTATGTAAATTGTCAGTGATATATAAATACCTGTAATAAATAAATATCAAAGTGGCAACACTATTGCAAAACTGACTCTCTCCGGTGCACCAGCCAGGCAAGGTTTCTGTAAGTACTCCTAATAAAGATTCCCTCCCTGTGTTTAGCTGGCAGTGACGTGCAGTACCTCTTGCTCCGGGTGAGCCATTCCTCAGCCTCGCCTCCCGCCGGCTGAAGACCCGTCCCCTTTCAGGCAAAGTTCTGCCCCTGCCAGCCGAAGCTCTGCCGCAACCCTTCCCGAAGCTAGAGGAAGGGAGGAGACAGGAAGGAGCCTCCCTGTCCCTCACTTGCTTCTCACTGCTGAGGCGCGCCGTCCATGACAGGTTACGCAGCGGGGAGGATTTCACTGCTGTGTAACCTGTTAGATGCCGATCTGAATGGAGTAAAAGCTGTCAGAATACAGAAGATACACTCACCTAATCCTTGGTCCTGCAGTGGTCAGTGCTCACCTCTCCGCCTGTGGAATTTCCCATGGTGTCCTCATGTCTCAAGCAGGTTAATGGACCTTTATTAGACGTGAAGACGAAGCGGAGCTTAGAACACTGGAGCCCAGGTGGAGAAGAGGCTGTGGGAACCAATCTCGCAACCAGACAAGATCAAGGATCAGGTGAGCATATTTTCTTTATTTTTTGCTCCTAGTCTAAAAAGAGCACTTAAAATGCACATTTACCACCTTTCACTAAAAATCACAGCAGCATGCAACTCTGCAGGCTGATTTAAAACTATCTTACATTAATTAATTAAACAAACTTGTTTTTCAATTACTTAAAAATAGAGTGCATCTACTTCCTGGTCCAGTTCTGGCACAAGTGATGTAATTGTGCCAAAGCGTTGCATCTTGGGAAGGTTACATCAACAGGGCATTGCTAATAAATCTCATCTGTAATCTCACAAGATCTCAGAGAAAGGCATTTTCCTCCCCTGAGATGATGCGCATGCTCCCATGTCCTAGTCACATGTGCCAGAATTCCAGGAAGTAAATGGAGAGCTAGTAATCTGCCCCTAGTTAACATGGTCACGGTCAGAAGACTGAGGAAAAAAAGAGAAATAAGGTATGCAAAGGATACAAAGCGACAATTATCTTTAAAATAACAACAAACACACCTTTAGAAATGTTCAGTAATGACAATCTACATACATCAGGCTCAGAATGACGAGCCTGATGAAGGGGACCCGGCGAGGCCCCAAAAACATATGTACTTGAATGACATACATGTGTCATTAAACTGGACTTGCTTCATGTTCAAATGGTGTGCTGGTGAAATTTTTTGGACTTTGTGATATTTACCCAATGCGACCCCATATTTTTATATTTTACCAAAATATTGGGGTGATAATAAATGTTTCATAGGGAAAACAGGTTTTAATAATCACATTTTTTGGATTAAATACCACCAAAAGAAAGCTCTATGTGTCCACAAAAAATTATATAAAATTAATTTCAGTACAGCATTGCATGACTGAAGAAATGAGAGTCAAAGTACCGCAGCGCTGAATACTGACATATGGCTTGGCCAGGAAGGGGGTTTAACACCCCGGTCAGCAAGTGGTTAATGACTATGTCTTATAAATAGCTGCTGGATTTCACAGCGGTATAGTTGGTAATGTTCTTGCCTTTAATATAAGTGTTCTGTAATAAGTTTTCTGTGGTATCATGCTGAAAGGTCACAGATGTCTGCTGTAACCTCAAGACTTTGACCAGGTGAACCTGAAATAATTCATTGCAGCTGGGCAGAATAAAATCATAGGTTTTATACAACACTTTGGGACGTGTTCAAGAGCCACAGGCTGAAACCCTTGGAACACCTTCTTGCTATTGATAGCGTTTTCCAATACGGTGTGGCTGAGTACAAAAAAACAAATAAAAACACAAAACTGTGGTAAAATACATTAATGGACTTTGAACCATGTTCACTGGTAATCTCTGCCTTGGTATGTACAGACCACTATATTTTACCGCATCAAATGTTCAGTTACATCAAAGCAAAATTGAAAACTTTTTTTTAACCAAAAATGTAATTTCATAAATGTACTGTAATTAAACTAAACATAATTTTTAACAGAGAACTATCATGTAAAATTGGCATACGAGGTACCCAGACATCCACAGAATTATTGTGACACTGACTTTCTGAAATTCAAAGCACAGGCATTCCGTCAACCCCATATTGCACAACACAATGTCTAGTGCCTAAGCAATCTAAGAAAAGATGAGGTTGGTGTGCTCTTGTGCTGACTTTGAGAAAGTCAGCATTTACATAAGAAATTAAGGAGGCTTCTGGGGAGTTGCAGGGGGTTAGTCTGGAAAACCTAATGTTTTTGAAGTGATTGATCGCCAATATTATGGACATCTTTTCCAATGGTAGGTTTACAAAAAAGTAGACCTACACTTAAAGCGGACCTTTACCCATATCTTTAAAATAACAACAAACACACCTTTAGTAATGGCAATCTATAAACACATACTTCCAGATAATTGTATTCTTTGCATATCTTATTTCTCTTCTCTTCCCCAGTCTTCTGGCAGTGGCCATGTTTACTAAATGCAGATTACTAGCTCTCCTTTTACTTCTTGGATTTCTGGCACATGTGCCTAGACATGTGACTAGGACATGTGAAAATGCCTTTCCCTGATATCTTCTGAGATTACAGATGAGATTTCCCAGCAATGCTCTGCTGATGACAAGGCAATCCCAGTGTGCATTGTGTTGGCAAACTGAAGTTATTTGCACTTTCAAAGCAGGAAGTGAATGCTCTGCAAGTGTAAGTATTTCAAAATCACAGCATTTTACCCCTGCCATGTCTATGCTGTTATTAATCATCATACATAGAGGGATGCATTGGTAGAATTTGATTTTTGAGTGTAAAGGTCAGCTTTAAATGTTACAGTGTATTTAAAGAAATCAGGTTTTGCTTTAAGGCCATGTGACCAAGAGCCTAGGCTTTTATGCATTTGTGCAACCCTCGCCTGGGTAAAAGAGGTCAGAAACTACAGCTGGCAATTGTAGCTTCACCTCTAGCAGCTGTTACCTTAAGATGCGTTACCTTTATCTTTGCTCAATGCCATGGTCAAGGCAACTATCAGATGAAGTGTAGGCCAGACCGTCTATGGTCAAGGCAGACAGCAGATAAAGCATAGTCCAGAAACAGTCCATGGTCCAGGCAGCTAGCAGATGAAGCATAGTCCAGAGACATTCCATGGTCAAGGCAGCCAGCAGATGAAACATAATCCAGAGACAGTCTGAGGTAAGGATGAACAGCAATCAGAAGAGTAATCTGTTAACCAGGCAAGGGTCAGTAACAGGAGAATCCACAGACACAGCGAGGCGGACAGGAAGCAGCAAGACAAGGCCAAGGTACATGAGCTAGGTAGCCAAATGACCAGGGGGGCATCTTTCCCAGCATAAAGTTTAAAAAAAAACCTTCTTCTAATGAATAATCTGCACTAAAGATATAGAAAAAAAAACACATAGTTGTTCATTTACATCATTCTGAAGTGCCCCTTCTCGTTAATATCATCTGTTTAATATGTGATTACATGGTATTTATATATGTTACGATATTTCTATACGTCATTCTGATGTGTCACTTCTCAGTAATCTAATCAGTTTAATATGTCATCATATTATCTATCATCTGGCATCGTCCAGTCTGGACAGTGATTCTTTCCATTTCTATTGGATCTGTGATAGGCTTTGATATTAGACTGTTTATTCATGCATTGATTTTCATATGGTGACTTTAAACCTGAATATTAAGGGTTCCCCTCCTCTTTTTTTGCTTCTAGAAAACAATAAATTAAACATAGTATGAAATGCAAAAAGGTTATTTTGAGACATCCAATATTTGAAGATTTAATTCATTTTCCGAGTGTATAAGACACTAGGCTATTAAATTTTTTAGATCCGTGATCTCTTAAAGTCCCTACTTTATGAGCGCCTTCTTCATAAAGATAAATGGTTTCTTTGCCAAATCGAATGCAGATTTGAAACAAATTAAGTTAATGTTCAACAGTACAAGGTAGAATGGATGAGGGGACTGTTTTATTTTGCATTGTAATAACCATACGCACCTAAATCAATAGCTTGGGAAAAGAGACAATAATACCATGCAACTGCAGGAAATGAAATATACGAATATGAGAGTGGAGCAAGACTGTAAAAGTGAAAGGATTTGTATTGGAATAATGACATTTCATTAAAAAGGGAAGGAGCCATATTGAATATGGACTCACGCCAGTAAATTCTATTTCTTTTAATAACACTCGAGATGAGTTAGAGTTTGTTTACTGTTCAGATAAAGCATAATGCTGTGTTCTTTATGTGCGGGTATAATTTCATGTTTGAGGAAGGCATGAATGTTAACACGAACTGTGTGTATTCTTAAAGTTATTTTGTTTCTATTAATATTTGATTTAGCTGGTGTTTATTTCTGTACTGCTTTATATACAATTTAATCAGAGAACTCTAAGATCTCAGTGGTGGCTTCAAAGGTTTTTTTTTAACCTTACCGTGAGTCCCTGGAATACAAGGATGACAGTTTTTGCAGTATGCAGGTTTTCAAGTAATCATTCACCCTAAATGTTCATGTTTACTCTATGTTTATGCATGACTTCTGTTGAACTCTTGTGTCCAGCCAAAACTTCTTTTGTGGTTTGGATAGAGTCAGAACATTCAGAACCCACCATAGGGTTTTACTGCTGCTCTCCAACGGGCATACAGAAAACAATAATAGCTGACTTCACTAAAGTTATCTTTTAATCAGTTGTGAACATTGAGTGTGCTACACACACCTAAAAAAACTTCACAGAACTACAGGGAGTTTGTTATGCCCTGTCCTTTCCCCCCCACTGCGGCTTCCCACTTGCATTTGTCGGTAATTTCCGGCTGTCAACATGACAACAAGTACAGTAGATATTCCAGCAGCTGCTATAAAAAAGTAGACTTTCTGACACGGAATTGATAAGCACTGTGCAGAGGCCAGACAGAGAGATAAAAAGTTTTTTTTTAATAATAAAATGTGTTCCTATTTAACCCTTTATTGCCCGTAGTTTATCCTAATCAGCCCTAAGTACTCTTTCTTTTTTCCTCTTCCCCCCCTTAGTAATATTGTTATGCTTTTTAAAAAAATAAATATTTTTTATCTAACCTTTCATATTTAATGTTTACATTTTTTTTTTATTATTTGTTCATATATTGTTCATATATTAGAAAAAGCGCAAAATTAAAAAAAAAACTTTATTTGCAACGTTTTGTACTACAATCATAATTTTAATGTCATGTTAAACTGGACAAAATATAGAATTAAAAGTATACTATTTATATAACACATTTCAGTAATCACGCCTGTACTCCCCCAACAGACCAGAGTCCATATCTCCAATCTTGGTATATTCCATATTATATCTCCCAGAATAAAATTTCCTTCCCTCTGCTAAACATTGGGGCTTTTTCAGATTTTTTTTACTTTTTTATCTTTCAATATGTCCCGTGCTACTATCTTTTGCCCTCAAAGAGTCTCTTTGCAACGTAACTGATCACATTTCTCTGAACTTGATCTTCCTGTGAAAACAGTAATTTCATACTTGATGAAAGCAGACTCTAATTTCGCTATGTAGCACTGTTCGGTAAAATTAGCTTGAAAAGAAAGGTCTCCAACACTTTGTGACATGGCTTTGTTTATAAACATGGTAACCACTTGGCTTTGTTTATTAACAAAGCCACTCATCCTCAATTCAGTGTTGACATGATAATTAATGGCTTTCTTGGTAGCTGCCATTTTATTTCTGTCTTGGTCCACTTGATGTGCACCTAGATGAAAATATGTTTCTTTAGGAAGACAAGTCCTAGATAGTTTAAAGAAATGTCCCTGACCTCCTAGAATTGTTTCAACCTGATTGCACTCTTAAGATCAACAAAAACCCCTCAATAGGAAAAAAAAAAGGCAAAAGCCTACCTTACTGACTACAACACATTTTGCACAGTGTGTTTTCCAATTTACCAATTTGAATTTGCATATCTGAGCAGTTTCCTGTTCTGTACCTTAACATTATGTTAAACACCTTATGTTTGTTGCGGCAGATTGATGGAGCTGGGAATCCAGGTGTAGCACCTGTTGCCAGTGTCCAGAGGGATGTTTTTTTTCTGAAGCTGTATTGGAATTATGTGGTCAGTTTAGATGCAAATACTACTATAGCACCCCTGTCACATATATTTTGTCGCTACTAAATTTAGTGTGTTTATTTCTGGACTGTAGTCAGTCTGGATGTTGATTATTCTGCAGGTTTCCCTAAACCCTAAACATTGATTGATCCCCCTGTTGCTGGGATGGGCTCTGTGTGTTGCAAGATGTCTGGCCTAGGTCTCATCATGTGGCAGGTGCCGGGGACTTAGGCGCATAAGATGCTACTGGAAAAAAAACTGAAGGAAGCTGGGCTGGAGAAAGGATCTGCTTACTGAGGAGTGTCACAGAGTTGCTGGTGAGAGCTGTCATGTGGACCCTGTAAGAGATTCCTCGCTCTAGACTCAGGTACTATACAGAGGAGAAGAAGCCAGTTGGTGCCACTACAAGCACTGTGACTGCTCTCTCAGAGTCATATACTTTTCCTGGCTGCTCTCTAGTGCAAGAATCTATTTTTGGTTGCTCTCACAGGACCTGTTACTACCCATTGCTATCAGGCCCGGCGGTACCGCAAGGCAAGGCAAGCGGCCGCCTGAGGGCACTGAAGGGGTGAGGGTGGAAAAAACAGGGCATTTTGACAAGTACTAGTACTTGTCAAAATGCCCCAATGCTTGAGCTATGTTTTTTTTTTTATTCTTCACTTACCTTCGATGCGGGAGAGCAGCGGCAAGTCAGCACTGGTCCGGTGTGAGGAGCTCCAGGCGGGGTCCTAATTTAGCTGGCCGACGACTGCCAGAGGATCCTGACACGCACGGCACCGGCAGTCGCCGGCCAGCTAAGTTAGGACCCCACCTGGAGCTCCTCCCACCGGACCAGAGCTGACTCGCCGCTGCTCTCCAGCACAGCGCTGACTACAACCTCACCAGCGAGGCACCTTCATCACCTTCATCGAGCAGTAAGTGAGGGCGGGGGGGGTCCCTATTAAGAACAAATGATTATTAGCAGGTGATAATTGTACATCAATTGTCTGCAGTGTGTACTTTATATGTACTACATATAGAGTACACACTGCAGACAATAGATGTACAATTATCCTCTGCTAATATGAATGGATTAAATGATCCATAGTACATAATATGAACATAACATATAGTGGTACTACGGATCATTTAATCCATTCATGTTAGCAGAGGACCTGCTTCTTGTTTTTTCATCACATCTCTTTGCATGAAAGCCCTACCCATAGACTTCCAATAGACAGATAGTTCACTAAATGATACTTGTTTTATCATGGTTGGCTAAAATAGGTACAAAATGGTGTTTATGGGGATTGTGTGGAACCATTGTATTGAAACATGATCCTATTTGCTAATGTTCTATAAATTGCAATACACACACATGATTGTAATTGCTCTGATGGTCAAGTAATGGTCAAGGGAACCATTGTCAACTACTACTCTTTTGTCTACTGAGGTTGTCAACCTTAGAAATACCTGTAATTGACAATAGCACTGAAGCAGGTAAGTATACTGATGGACTACATACCGTATATACTCGAGTATAAGCCGAGTTTTTCAGCCCATTTTTTTTGCTGAAAAGTGCCCCCCTCGGCTTATACTCGAGTCAGCGTCTGTGGTCAGGTTTCTTCTTACTTACCTCGCCGAGGGTCGCGTCACTGCTGCTCCGGTGGGCGGCGCTCCGAGCGGGGTCATCTGGCAGTCTCCGGGTCCTAATTTAGGTGGCCGGAGACTGCCAGATGACCCTGCTCGGAG
>NW_017306479.1:1541167-1545129 GCF_000935625.1 Nanorana parkeri | reverse complement strand
CTGCTAATACAGTGCAGACAATACATTTACAATTATACTAACATGAATGTATTAAATGATCTGTATGTAGCCCTGTACTATGGATCATTTAACCCATTCATGTTAGCAGAGGATCATGGTAAATGTATTGTTGCAGGCACTCTATATGTACATGTACTATATACTACATATAGAATGCACTGAACAATAGATTTACAATTATCCTCTGCTAATATGAATGGGTTAAATGATCCGTAGTACATGATATGTAGCCCTGTACCCCCTTTTCCACTTACAGAGCTAGGTTATTGTTTTTCTTTTAAATAAATATTCATGTAATTTTATTGGTATCTATCTTCATTTTGTACATTTACCAGTAGCTGCCTCATTTCCCACCCTCGGCTTATACTCGAGTCAATACTTTTTCCCAGTTTTTTGTGTTAAAAGTAGGTACCTCGGCTTATATTCGGGACGGCTTATACTCGAGTATATACGGTACATCCTAACTACTTTACCTGCCAAAAGACTTGTAATTTACTGACCCAGGCACCCTTGTTAGTCAGCACTAACAGATACTCAATCTCCACTACAACAGATTGGTGAAGTACACACCCCAGCCTGCAGACTGGACAATGAAGGAGCAGCAAACAATTGAGGTCATCTACCAGGCTGTGCAGGGGATTACAGGAGATTGATATTAAGATAGGTGCAGAAACTTACACTGGCTACATTTACAAAATGAATTTTTATGAATATATAACTGCATTATTTGGTAAGTAGAGATCAATTCCCAACAGTTGTGTGGCTTTGCACTGAACAGAGTGTGGAGAGGCTAGTTGTTTGCTTTTTCTGCGGTATTTCTTCTCTACATTCACAGTCCCACTGGGAGACTTGTGGTTGCTATATCAAAATGAGCTAATTATGAAATATTAACACATAAAAATAGATTATTTATTATTATGGTCACAATTTCATGTGTATTTGTACCCCTTTGAGACATCTGTTGGAGCCAAGGTTATGCATACTTTGGATCTGATGGTTGGACACAGGGATTCTTACAAACTTCACTGAACAAAACCTATAACCATGACAATGATGTTCTTCTACTTGCTGCTTGAATGATCCCATATTGATCTAGCAATCAGAGAAGTGTTTATACTCCTTTGATTGACTCACTTTAAACAGGCAGGCATAATGAGAAAGAAACAATCATTGAATGTGCAAGGAATTGAACAATTATGCTTCAATGATGTATAGAAGATGTACCAGAAAGTGTACTGTGACTTAGTAGTTGAGTACAGTTGAGGTGCCAATAGCCACTAACATGTGGGCAGACATGCAGGCATAATCCATGCACCCTTAGGTACCTAAATGGCAGAGTGTTATCATAAACATTAGGCCCGCTGTTGGGAGGGTGTCCCCATGTCGATGGGGACAAGGACCTGTTCCCTACAACCCTGACCTGGTAGTTGTGGGGGTCTGCGTGCAGGGGGACTTATTTGCATTGGGGGTACCCCTTTAATTAAGGGGGCACCCAGATGCCCCCCCTTTTTTTAACCCCTACTCATGCACTAAAGGGTTAAAAGTGAATGTAAAAAAACACACAACACATTTTGAAAAATTCCTTTATATGAAAAAAAAACAAAGTCAGTTTTTGAGAATTCCTTTATTTAAAAAAAAAAATGGATCCATCAATGTAATCCAGCGTCAATCACGATGAAGGATGCCCACCGACTTGCCAAATTTAAAAAAATGTTCCCCCGACGAAGAGGCGCCACAAAATGACAACTCTGGCCCGAATTTAAACAAATGGACGGAGCGAGCCATGAAGTCACTGGGCTTGTTCTGCCTGTTTGACATTCTGAGCTGTCAAATAACACAAGCATTCGGGAGCACCGGAATGCCATTCGGGTCTGGTAGCCGAGGTGTCATAATACTATTCATATGACACCCCGACTCCCAGACGCGAATGCCATTCGGGAGGTTCCGAATGCTATTGTGTTATATGACAGCTCAGAAATGAACAAATCTTTTCAAAAGGAATCGCACATGTCTAATATGATTATTCTCTTCAACAGATCTAGGTTCTGGATATCTTAAGATACCTGATAGACATGAGATCCAGGCAATTCAGTTGCGCATCTATCATCTAACGTCTACGGGTACCTTCATGCTATACATTGTTAGTTAATGGAATAGTTCTTGTCACAGGGTTCTCAGTAGGGATGCACCGATATATCGGCCGCCGAAACATATCGGCCGAAAACTGCACTTTTGGCTAAATGCCGAAAGTGCAATTTTTCTGCCGTTACATCGGCGCATCCGTGCATTCTTTCCTCCATGCTGGGCGCTGCTCTGTGTCCCAGCGGGGAGGAGAGAAAGTGTGACAGCCGGCCGAGCTCTGCGGGAGGAGAGCGCTTTTAGCGGACGGCGTCTCTCCTCCCACACCGCTCAGCCGCCTGTCACAGTCCGGCAGAGTGGTGTGGGCAGAGACAGCCAGCGCTGTCACAGGAGGCTGAGCTCTCCTCCCTGCTCCGCTCTCTCAGCCTCCTGTGACAGCGTGTCAGGAAGGAGAGCGGTACAAACACTCAGGGATCAGTGATCGCTGAGTGTTTGTAAATAATTGAGGACATAGTATGGTTACTATATCCTCAATTATGAATGAGTGGGAAGTGGTTTACATCATATAATATCATATCGTAAACATACTATGTTCTCATGTTATGGATGAACAGGAACACTCAGTATAGAGGATTATTTTTTTCCCACTTAATGTTATTGTTATCACATAGGGGGCTGAGAATCCCCCTATGTGATAGCAAATAGGATGTGACAGGAGACATCAGAGTTCTTCAAGACGCCTAATGTCACCTAGGGACATTCAAAGAAGCTGATGAAGCAGAGATCTGCTTCATCAGCTACTCCCCAGCTTCTGAAGCAGGAGAGTGACACAAGAATGCAGAAGTGATGTAATATACATCACTTCCTGCATTCCAACAATGGGGAGGAGATCACAGGAAGATTGTGTACTGAACTCCCTCTAATCCCCTGTCATGTAGCCACTGTGCTGGTCCAGGGCTTGCACCGGGCACAGCAGAGCTCGGGACCAGCGTAGGGGGGCCTGCAGAGGGGGTGGGGCATAGACTGGCACATCACCACTAGTACGGCGGCGGATGAGGCTGGGCCCCAGCAGCGCGGGTCCGATGGCGGGAGAGGCCGGGTCAACGCAGCGCTGTTCCGGCGGTGGAAGAGGCCGGGCCCAAACAGCAGCAGGTAAGGAGAGTCTCAGATGGGCTGTGCAGTATCTATGGTGTGCTCTGCAGGGTCACTCTCAGGTGGGCTCTTCAGGGTCTAAGGTATGTGTGGGGTCTCAGGTATGTGGGGGGTTGCAGGTATCTGTGGGGTCTCAGGTGCGTTACAGAGTCCAGTGCGTTACTAAGTCCAGAGTTCAGTGCGTTACTAAGTCCAGAGTCCAGTGCATTACTAAGTCCAGAGTCCAGTGCGTTACTAAGTCCACAATTCAGAGCGTTACTAAGTCAAGAGTCCGGTGCGTTACTAAGTCCTGAGTCCAGTGTGTTACTAAGTCCTGAGTCCAGTGCTTTACTAAGTCCAGAGTCCAGTGCGTTACTAAGTCCTCAGTCCAGGGCGTTACTAAGTCCCGAGACCAGTACTTTACCAGGTCCTGAGACCAGTGTGTTACTAAGTTTTGAGTTCAGAGCGTTACTAAGTCTTGAGTTCAGAGCGTTACTAAGTCCAGAGTCCAATTCATATACTGTTCTGCATTGCTGTATAATGTATTGCTGGGCTTTGTAGTCCCCCTACAGCCGGTGCCATTCTGCATTAGAGTGTAAGCTCCTCTGTACATAAACTAATGTGACTGGCTCAGTGTTCTCTGTATAGGCCTGTGGTATATGTAGGAGCTATATAAATGTATAATAATAGTGTGAGACTGTGGGGGGACCACAAGTTCCGGCATGCCATGG
>NW_017306479.1:1479645-1540608 GCF_000935625.1 Nanorana parkeri | reverse complement strand
GTCCCTAGCCATGTAAGCTGCATGATTTCTAATGGTGGACCTGCTTCAGGTCACCCCATTTTGATCCACTCCACTCTCTGGGAGTTCCTCAGGGTGTCAGCACCATATGTTGGGTCTACCCACTTGCGCACACACCCCACTCTACTTGCGAACACTACTAGACCTCTCAGTAGGATTGGTCAAGCGCCTTTTAAGAATAGACAATGCTAATCCCTGCCCCATCTCTCCTCCACTCCAGCCCAGTTGTTAAGGAACTGGGCATGCCACACAATGCTAACCACAGAAGGAATGGAGGGGAATTGACAGCACCTGCCAGGCATCTGCATGGCATTGCAGAAAATGCCAAATCATATTTGAAATTAGCAAGTATAGTCACCTGAAATCTTTCTTTTAGTGCCAAACATAAGCTAAAATTTGATTTCAGGATTGCAGTGGAAAAGCCTAATATCCTGTACCTGAGAAATAGGGTTGTTTATCTTACAGCTGCAGCCTGAGGGCCCCTTGATAGTGTGACAGGTGGTACAAGGACCTTGGATGCCTCAAGAAAACCACCGGAACTTGAGTATACAGGAGAATACAGCAGGCAAGATTGTGGTCAGGAGAATAGTCAAATGTATGAAATGACAGATCAGAGAGGTGCAGAAACTACATACAGAATTGCTGTCAGCAGAATGGTCCAATTTCAGTCAGGCAACAAAGTACAGGAGCAGCAAACCGGATTTGAGGTCAGGTGGTCAGGAAAGAAAGCTAATTGCGGCAACTGTCACACAAACAGATGCTGAAATATGGGCAGGATTGTGGCCAGGAGAACAGGACCAGGTTGATAAAAGCAAAGCAAAGATGTATGCAGTGTCCAGAAGCAGGTCAGAGAGGAAGCTAGAGACAACAGGAGATCAGGCGATTCAGGTCACAGGTTACTGCTAGAGACAACTCAACACTGAGTTTAGACATGACTGAGCTCCAAAAAGCCCTGGAACATGCTTACATGCAAACTGGGAAATCCATAACTTGTAAACTGATGAAAGTGAAGGCATTAGAGGTTCTTAGCTTAGCTAACAGTAGGCATAGAGGCAGGGTGGGAATCACAAGTGTGGTTATCTTCGCTGAGGGGCCAAAGAGTGGCACAGATTCCACAGGCTTTCAAAAGTAGTGCAACTCTTCTTAACCTTTAGAACCATGCAACATAACAGATGTGAGTAGATCGTCAGAACAATTGTATCACTTTTAAAACCTTTGGCAACTATGGTTTTCTGTCTATGTCTTTTTAACTTTTGGTGTCTGGTTGGATTCACTTTTAGTTTTATAAAATACTACCACCAGTCGTTTGCAATGTGATAAGTCAACTGGAAACACTGGAAACAAATTACTAATGGCTCACCTGGTTTGCAGCAAGAGGTGACCATGAAAACCAGCAGGGAAGTGGTAGGTTTATTGGGTTAGTGTACGAGTGGTGATTACCTCTGCAGATTTCTCCCTGACCATTTCCCGAATCTGATCCAATGCAAATAGTTTGTCACTGCTTAGCATCTCTTCTTATTAAAGTGCATTAAGAACCAGGCCTGCAGCTGTGATATTATTGATTACAGAGATGTTAAATCATTTCCTATTGCTTCATCTGCATTATACGGCAACCAAATTACATCTCGGTGTGTTATCAGCAGCCTGCGTTGTCCTTAATCAAGCAGCCCACCTTTGTTTTGCTTTCTAATGAATAATTCACACATTGAGACAAATTATTGTTTCATCATTTACATCTTCACAAGTTATTACTACTGCTGGGGTGAGATGGAGCTGTTGATGTTTAACTCTTTTCCTCATGAGGGTTCTTGTAATCAAAAGTGGAATCTACGGCATAAATGACAAGGTGGAACAGTTTCCTGTAGCCATGCCATTCATAAGGGGCCAAGAGTTCATAAGGAGTTGAGTATGTAAAAAAGCGTTTAACTTTTCTGTTGTTGAAGGTCAGCTGCACTCAAAATGGATACTGTTGTTTTAGTTCCTGTGCCTGGTCAGGTACTAAGGACATCAAGGAGGTGTATTTTCCTCTCAGTTTCTAAGCTGGGTGTTCAAAGTCACAATATTCCACTCGATGTCTTTAATCCCCCATTAATGCAAGCGTGGGGCTTCATTTATATTGGTGCATTGTTAAAAGTCTGATATAATGGTAGTCTTTGGGGGGAAAGCTGAGAAAAGGGTCAGCGCCAACGATGCATTTATACTACTGCAGTAATAGGGAGCCTTGTTGAGTTTTAATTGCTATGTCCCTACTGAAGGTCTGTTCTGTCATGGTGATATCCAGTAACACCATGAAACATATGATGTGAAGAGGGATCTCCCCAATGAGAGCACAAAGAACAGTACAAACCTAAGAAAGATTCTAACCCTTCCCCACTCTATCCAACATCCAGTGTTCATCAACGGAACTTCACAGCCCTGACAGAGTTTTGAAGTGTCAGGGAAACTAACTTTGAATGCAGGTACACATACCTGATATCACCATTAGCCAGTGGACCCAAATTATGATGCAATATTGTGATATTAGAGACCAACACACCAAAATATGTTATAGCTAGTATGGTTTATTACACAATTGCATAGACATTTATAGTGTGGTATACAGTATGTAATTGGTACAGCTCTTGATCATTGGTCAAATTCAGATGACTGTCATATAAGGGACTTTTTCGTGACTTTGATGGTCTGATGTCTAAATAATTGGCACTGTGCCTTGTGGTTTTGATCATAAACTGGTGTGGTCATAGCTCGTCTACTGTTTACTGGAATTTCACAAGTCACCATCATGTTTCAAGTCCAAGTTTACAGAAGTATCATGAAAATAAATATATACCAAAGGTTAAATACAGTTTATGTATATGCCTCAAAGCCTTATACCTTATGCATTGAAGCCATTTTTAATCACAGATGTCATTTTGAGGACATTTTTCTATCTCAGAAGTATTCCAAAGTGATGTCATAATGAGGGTTGGCTATCAAACCGTTGGGTAGATCAGTGTAGAGTGAAATCAGCATTCTCTGCTACTTGAAGAGGTGAGTTTTCTTGGTTTTAGGGGCTTTTAAAAAAATAAAAAACACAGATTGAGTGGATGGGGTGGCGTTAGTACAGGATGTTTTTTTTTTTTTTTGACTGAAGAACTGAAGGTTTTTAAACATAAAATAATTGTGCTATATTTTGACAGTGTTGCATAGTGTTGACATCAACTTCACAAGAAAAAGATGTTGATGTTGATTTTTCAAGTTTCACTCCATAGATTAACATACTCTTTCTTAATCATCATAGCAACAGAAAGCATATGATGATATAAAAACATATGATTTAGGATAACACGTTTTTATCCTTGCTTTATTTATATTTTGCATATTAACCTTTACCAATTTGGTTATAAACTTATAAATAATTCTTAAAGAGAGATCACTGGGATTTTATTCTGACCTCATGGATCATCATCTAAAAAAGTTTCTGAGTACTCTTAGTGGATTTGACACAGCATAAAAATAAAAACCTGTTTTATCATTCATTGTCTGAGCTCAATTCTCTGTATTGATACATTACTCCGGTGAGGTTAAATGTCCAAGCCTCTTCTCAGACATAAATTCCTCAGATCTGAAGCAGCTTTCATAAAATGAGGCTATGTTTTAGTGGGGTACATGGTAACACTCATATTTTATCTTCTCAGTGATACATCTTCTGTGTTATGTCATAAAATTCTCATTGTTCCTTTTGTCTTACTTTTTTTTTTTATACTTTACATTTTTCAAACAATCATATAATTTTACTTAAATCCGAATTGTCATGTATATAAATTAACTTTCGTTTTTTTAATATAAAATTATTACAATAATGTTTAATAAATAGGAGTCAAAGCTTATTAATATAGATTTTTTTAGATTCTAGTTCTGCCTAGCAGGGGACAACTGGGAACATATGGCTTGTAAGTCAAACCTAACCAGCTAGTGCTTTCATTGCAGAAATAATTTACTGAGAGTTAAGAGCATGACACAAAGTGGGACATAGTGCTGATATCATTAGTGGGATGGCTAAAGGTGAGTGTTCTTAAAGGACATGGTTTATTGTGACACAAATGTTGCCTTCATCTTCCAGCATTAGCTTCCTTTGCGGCTTTTAGCATTTGGTCACAAATGGTGCTAGAAGACTTCCATTTGCCAAAAGCTATGATTGCAGCAGGAGCAGGTAGCTATATAAAGCCCAGCATGTGTGGCTGAATACAAGTCCCACACTAATTGAGGTCTGAGTAGCAAACTACTAAAGCATCACCAGTCCAATATACCTTATAGGTACTGGTCCAGGTATCAAATGCCCTTCTTTCCACCAGACCAGTCTTCCCTTATTCAGTTATTCGGGCTACCAAAAAAACAAAATATTAACTGTTTAAAAAAAAAAAAAATGAGTGAAACAATAGGTCATGGAAGAAGGGTAGGGAGGTGTTAAGAACTTATTATAGTTACTTAAGGATTCAATAGAGGTTAAAAAAAAACATTTAATTAAAAAAAACTTTTTTTTACAATTTTGGGTTGCAATAGGAGGACCAGCTGGCACACTGAGATCCCAGCCCCACAGAGTGTGTCCCTTGGTGTAATCTGTTGGGCCCTCAGTTTGAATGCAAGGGTTTTCTCATTCCCTGTCTATGCTTCCAAAACCACAGCATCAGAGATGAAAGCATATTCTATTTCTGTATTTTAACACTGCCCCGCCTGCCTTAAAATGGATTACCCCAAACCTGAAGTCACACCTTGCTGTATGTCACCAGGTACTTCAAATGGAAAGGCTGCACAGGGACATGTGTTTCCACTCCCCATAGCAGCAAATCTGAATCATCTTAAAAGTATGGTTGGTCTGTTGGTCACATTAGATTTGAAGCTGGTCCTTAGGCACCTGAAAAAGTCAGTGTGCCATGGTACCCAAATGAGAACCACTGGTGTAGTGACCTTAGAATGGATGACAAGAGAAGAAAAAAAGTAATCCCCTTTAAAATCTAATCTATAGTCTACTGGCACTATAACTATAAGCCCCAATGCTTCTAGTAAGAAGCCCAGCATGAAGAGGTTAAAAGCTAAATAGCAATAAGCTGATGTTTGTCCTCCTCTCTTCTTTATTCATTGTAAATTAATTCCTTAATGATTGGGACCCTGCTTTCTTTTATACACCTCTCTCTACAGATGATTTGCTCCAAAGGACACATCTGTTATTTTATTTCTGCTGAAGCGGGCTGAATTCAGACAGTTATCTTCAAGTGCTGTAATTTACATCACCTTAGTGTACCAAGGATTCAGGTCACCGTTAAATATACAGTTCTTCAGGTGGAAGCCGAGCCTTGTCTCCCCGCACAGTTACTCCGCATACATATGAATATATCAATAAAAAATTCATTATAACATCTGTCTATGGGGCATTCTTTATTTAATAGAGATAGGCTTTCAGGCACCTTACACATGTAATGAAAAATTAGATGGTAACATCTTAGTCCAATGCATTTTCCCATGTACAAAATGTACTCTAATCAGCCAGCAACTGTTTCATTACAGCGTTTTTGCTGACGCTCTGATAAAATGTAATTGTACACCGTGGCGATATTAAACTGAAAAAGGAGGTCTTTTAGTGTAAATTAGCATCAAATGCCGAATGATTGCACGGACCTGGAAGAAAAACTGGTAAACAGATTCTGAATTACACAAACAGGGTTTTGTAATCATTTGTCGCGGCTCCTTATTCCTCATTAGGTAAAAGTCAGCCTGAAGAATATTTCCTTTTATGGTTGTCTGAGGCGGATCAGCGGGGCTGAGTTGGAGTAAGGAAGCTGGTGGCTTTTTTTTTATGCCTCAAATTGGGTTTTTGACACTTGTCTTTCTCCACACGGAGATTAAATTGGATTTGAAAACTGAGTTTAAACTTGATCAAGCTTTATAAATGAGCAGTTTTATGCTCTGAGGCTTTTTTGACAATTTGGGGTTTTAACCTCTAGAGAACATTTTCCCTTAAAAAGTGTACAACTGTATAAAGTAGGGGGAGAGAGTATTGAAAGGTTGGTAAGATTGTATTGGACACATTTATATAGCACTAGACAGCCATAAGCAACTATATGTCTTAAACAGAGCTGGCAGTGGCAAGGAAGTAATTTTAGCGATACAGTCATTTGCATGAATACATAACAAAGCTGGTGAATGTTTGGGTGTAGAAATCCTTGCAACAGGTAAACAGCCCAGCCTGCAGACGGAAACACAGTCCAAGAAACTCATCCATTAGGGACTATAGAAAAGGTTCTTTAAGTCAATTTTTAGATCAGTTCACAACTCATTATAGAAAGGTTTAACATCACTTGCCTTTGTGTGTCATTTTTGAGGATTCCAGGTAGCTGCTCCTCTTTATCTGTGCTTTTTTGGCAGAATATATTTCAATCCAAATTCTGGAGCGTAACCTTCTACACTCAATATACTCATGGAATCTTGCCTTGTTCAACCCCTTGCTGTAGCTGGGTAGATCTCAAGAAGAACGATGGAACGCACCTGCTTGAATTATAGGCTAACCCAAGCTTATTTATGTGAACTGTGCCTGCATTCAACAGCTGGTTCCATCAGTTGTCATCTTGGGATCCACACAGTGAGTGTACAACAACTGGAGCTGACTATTGTTTTTCACAAACAAACCCAGTGACTAGTCTATAACTCACTGGCCAGGTACTACCACCAAGAGCATATAGCTCCAATTACATCTCAGACTGGATTCCTGTGCTTCCAAGCGGCCCAAAGCCTTGCTTGCCAAGTAAACCCTTAAAAGGGACCCATCACTTCTTTATATAATGAACATTAAAGCAAACAGAAGGCAGTCCAATGTACCTGTAACTGACTTAATACTCACAAAACCATCTGGATTGGCCTTATGTCCTACTCCCCACCAACACCAATATCCAATTCAGTGAGAGTGTTGCTATTAAGTCACTGGAATATAGGATAGAAGACACACATAAATGCCTTGTTGTTGTACCTGCTTGTAGACTACAATGTTCATTATACACATTATCTACACATGGCATGTTAATGTTAAGGCTCAAATAGTTACCTCTAATGCTGTGTGTTCCTCCTCCCTGCTGGTGTACTGTTAAAATGATACTTTAATTCATGACTGAAAATACAGCCAGTGATTTACTTCCAGAAATGCAGCTATGAGAGCTGTGGCTACCATGCAGAGAAGCGATAGTGATGTTATATGCCCCTCATCTTCACTTGCCTATTCATATAATTCTTGTTATTCTGTGAACCATTCAGAGATTGCCAGACTATTTGTGAATGGGCAAAGAGATAGGAGGGATGTATAAACAATACTATTGTTTCTCTGTATGAGAGCCGCAGCTTGTAAAAACAATAATATCACTTCTCTTTATGAGTGCTGCCGTTCTCATAGCTAGAATGCTGGAAGTATAACGATGACTGTACTTTCTGGCATACATGAAAGTACAATTTTTACAGTAGACAGCAATGATCCAGGCAATGTGATAAGCAGCATTAGAGGTTACTTTTCCACACCAAAATTTACCAAAACATTGCTGCTTGGAGTTTCTTAGGTTTGTATGGAATCTGGGAGGGTTTGCCCCTCAGATGGGTCTTCATAGCTGTCAGGAACCACAGCATAAATCACTCCTAAGCTCTAATTGAGCATAGCTTGTTAAGAAAGCTATTGCTGTCACCAACTCATATATTCTTTATATACAGGGATTCCCCTAAATGGCAAAAGTATATTGCTTCATGGGCTCTCTAGTGTTTTTACCTTAGGAAAACATGAAGAATTAAAAAATTCTAAATTGTTGACAGTAACGGCTCAACTGAAAAATGTAATAAAATAATTCAGTCTGTCAAAGCAGTTGTATTGATGGGTGATAGATTACTCTACAGCAACCCAGACATAAGTGAAGGTCCAGCAGGCAATTAAGCATGGAAAATGATGAAAAGCTGCTACAGATATTACTCTTGCCAGTCAAGATGTTGCTGAACACATGGTTGAGCCCTTCTTGTTTTGTCGGAAAACAAAAGGAACATAGAGACAGGAAATTACACCATAACCATGTAATTCCATTAAGATGAACATTACTTTCTACACACACAACCACCTAGCCAATCCCAGTATAAAATATGGGATCAGGTGTTGTTCCCATGGATGCATGGTGACAGAAAACCATCCTGGCTGGTGTTACTTTGAGGGTCCTCATCTCTCATACAGTTCAGTATTACCAATCTAGTGTTACTATTATGAGCATCTTAGAGTAAGCCCCCAGATTCGATGCATTGTAAATAGCTAGAAAACGTGATAGTTGCAACTGAGATTTGTTTTACAAACCACCTATAATGAAATTATAGGAAAAGGAAAGCTGAGCTTGCTGAAAGTCCAACAGACAGCAAAGCAGTCATTGTCTACTTTCAGGTAGGCTGACTCTTAGTGAAACCTCAGACTTCTTTATCTAATATGGGATGAGTCACTGCAATGACTCACTGATCTGACTCATTCATGTCTGGGTAAAATTGTCTGTATGGAGCTATTGAAGTCTATAAACAGCAGACTTTTTTTAGCAGTACAGAAATTAAAAATGTAAAAAGCCAATGTTCAGGCAAGAAAAAAAAAAAAAAAACTAGCCTTGCAGTGAGGCTACCCTGCGAGGGTTAACTGTTCATATTTGTCTGAAGGATCGGTGTATGTTTTCTTACCAGGATCAGCGCCCCCAGGCCTCTTCTATTCTCTGCTTAGGCAATTGGAGGCTTACTGATGTCTTAACATACAAAGCAGGGTGCATCGTCCTTCATTATTAGTGAGGACAATGAGGGAGAGTCCATGAGCTGGAATGGAGGGGAGAGAGGTGAGCACTAACTGCAGGGGGAACAGGGATCAGGTATGTAAAAGTCCACCTCACCATACCCCTAGACATAAATGAGCAGTTAGCCCTTGCAGTGCGGGGGTCACTGGGCTTCCCACTGCCTAAACGGAGAAGGGAAGAGGCTGTGGGCCCTGATCCTAGATCCAGCGGGAGTGAGGATCACTTAAGTTAAAGTATACAGGTCCCTTAGATAAAAATGAGCCTCACTGCGTGGGTAGTTTTTTTTAATTACCTGGAGATAAGTTTTAAGCCCCACCAGAAGGATCAAATGAGAATATGAACAATGTGATATAGAGTATCATATAAAGAACAATTGGAAAAAAAAAAGTGTTTAACATATTTAGTACTGACCATCATAAAAAATATATAAAGAAAGTATACACATTCCCTGGAAAAAGTCCTGCTTATGACAAGTCCTGGTAATGTAAAGTCTTGTCTGCTCTCTCGCACCTCCATACATTCCTATTGTTGGCCATTACAATAATGGATTGCCCCACTGGCCAACAGAAATATGTGGGAGGCGAAAAGAAGTCAAACAAGGTCCAGCCTGCTCAGAAAGTGTGTGCTCAAAGTTGTGCTCTATCAGGACTGCCCAGCATTTAGGCAAAATAAGGAACTGAAAAATGTTGCAGGAATGTGAGTAAGTACCTAGTGGAAGTAAAAGTGTTCTTTATTACTGTCAGCAGCTTTTTTGGTTGTTAAAGTGAAAGAATCACTTTAACGAAGGAAAATACAAACTTAAAACAATTAATGAGACCAACATACAGTAAGGATTAGAATGTAACTCAACTCAAGTCAAGATTCCAACAGTCCAAAGTACGAAAATATTCATAGCTTCCTCATTAATGAATTTCCAAGCAAGCTTCAAAACTGTAATTTGTATATGGAAATGTAAACTCTAAAATGACAGTTGTAAGGAAACTAAAACTATCAACTGTAAAATTAGCAAGCATTCGAAATTCCTGGTGAGTTGGCTGGAGAACTTCAATGCCACCCACAAGTCTCTGCTTGACGCCCCGATTTTTACTGCAAACATAAATAAACACTAAGGATTATGTTACTACCCCTAGGAGACACCTCTCACCTGCTGCACTGCGGATAGTGGAAAATTATTTTTAATTAAAAAAAAAAAAGAAAGCGTTAACAAATCTTCAAAGCACCTAATATGGATCCTTGTAACCTCTGATGCCAATTCTAGTGTGGTTCAAGACAAACACACTTCAGAACTGCTTTAGCTTTTCGACAAGCTTATTCCTTGAACTTAATTAAAACTTTGTTCCCTCTTTTATTCAATTTATGAAGCCCAGCCAGTAGGATTAAGCGATTAGAGTTTAAAAAAAAAGAGTCCCATTTGTGAGCAACTCATAAGCTGGAGCTGCTAGGCATCTCGGTTGTACTCCATTAAATTAATAAGGAATGAATAGACTGATCCATTATGAATAAAACGGTGGGGAGCCTCAACATTGCTTGGTACTTTTTCTACACACTCCTCGGAGAACATTTGTGTGAAATGATTATGTTCATATTCATTCAATTGGAATTCTGCAAAAGCAGGATGCATAAATTACTCTAAAGATCTCCAATGCAGTGTTTATGTTAAACATTATGTGTGTGAATTAATATGACTATTATAAAACCATTACCATGCAATGTATTTACCTATATGCACTACGCTAGAAGCTTAACCCTTTAAAACAATGCGCTGTACATTTCCAGTGGGGCCGTGCCAGCCACTTATTGTTAAATGCTAAAGGACTTTTGTATAATGTTTCTGCAAATTAAATTAGATTTGCATTGCTGATTTTCCATTTCATTCACTTAAATTTAATAAGAAGGAGAACAAGCCATCACACACAGGGATAGGTGATTGTGCATTGAGCGGGGAGCCTGCAATATTTCAGCTGCTGCTTAGCATCGTAACTGCAAAGCATTAAAGGGAAACTGTATTGTACTTTTTAAGTATCTGGTATCAGGTTCACGGTGGGTTTGGATGTAATGTTCAAAACGGGTGGCGCTACAGTGAGCATTATTGCTGAATGGTAACCCATGGTGTAAATTTGCTTTATGTAGAAGTGCATTGTTTTAGCCTGACCTCCCTTACTGGGACCCAAGCATTTGCTGTGTACCCCCTTACCAGCAAGATTTGCTGCCCATTTGTAGCTTTCACCCTTGACGTGACCCTATCACTTTCAACAACAATTAAACAAAGTCCAGCATGTAAAAGGACACATTTAAGGACTTGTGTGTATGGGCTTTGAGCTGTGTCGATGGCCTCAGGTTAAGATGCTTCTGAGATCATTTAGAATTAATTGACAGGTGCTGCTCACTTTCTTCTGACATGACTGAAGCGGGTTTTGCATTTCCATAGGCCAGGAACGCAAAACCTGTATGATCCAAGCGAAAGCCCATCGACACAGGTGCTAATATTTACCTGTCCCTCTGTCCATGCTGCCTTTGCCTTATGTAGGGAAGTAAGGGAAGGGGTGGGGTGGCTAGGTTAGGAAAGACAGCAATTAGACACTGCAAGAAGAGGAGAGGGGCGGGCTATGCTGTACAAGAAGGGAGGGGGCTGAGGTAGGGAACTAGCAGAACAAATGACACTCATCAATTCATAACTAGCTTTAAGCAAGGTGCACATGGAAGGGCTTTACAAAGTACAAAGACAAACATTTCCTAACATACTCCTTTGGCTACCTCCTGGCAAACCTGCACCCAATTCATTCTTTGCTATATATGCCCCAAGATGGGGGCACTCATAGATTGGAGTTAGGAAGAAGCACCATTGTGAAATGCTTTGTCAAAGGGAATTTGATAAGAGACAACAACGCAATATATTTAACAAAATCTTGTTGCAATTGTGTAATATGATATAACATTGGAGCATATATTGATTGATATCACGGACACAAAATAGCAATTTGTTTTTATGATGTTGTGTTTTTAAGAAATGTTCTACGAATAAATATGAACTATTATAAGCTTTAATCATGAGTAAAAAATAAGTCAAGACAACTGGACTTGCTGTATTTTTCAAGAAAAATACAGCAAGTCCAGTTGCCTTGACTTATTTTTTACAGCTATACCATGACCTGGATGAATGAGAACCTTCACAGACATTTAATAATGAGGGTATACATTTAATAGCACCCAAAAAGCCCCCATTAATGGTTTTGTTTGCTGCACAGTAAAGAATACTCTGTGTCTCCTAGTTTTCAGTCTAATCCAGTGCTCCAACAATCAAGAATATTGTACCTGTGAAATCGTGTATGTGATTCCTTCCTTAAAAGCTGCCTAATTTCTCCCCATCAAATTGTGGCCTAGTAAAAGTGCTTACATACTGTGCGTGCAGTCAGTAAAATACTTTGCTCACATTTTTAGGTGAAATTATATAATCAAATAAAATAATACACTCTAATATTTTTTTTAATAAAAAGCTGCCTGGTGTCTCTCCTGTTCAAATCTGGTCAGGTAAAAAAAAAATTGTATTATTGTGTATGAAGTCCGTACAATATTTAGCTGTCCTTAGCTGTTTTTCCTATGAAATAAATACATTGTTAAGTTGATTTTTGATTAAATGCTAATTGTTCAATCCTGTCCTACCAAAAGCGGTTAAATACTATCCTTGTCTAATATGTCCTCTCTATGGTAAATATATGCATTTAAATGTGGACTTTGAGCCTGTAAATCTGCATGAGGTGTGCTATTTTAAAAATGCAGCCTATAAGAGATTATTGAAATACTGTCTGTGAATACTTGTTGAACAGTCTGTGCAGACTGTTCATTCATTTTAACAATGAAAATTATACACTTTATGTTGGTTTTTGTCCAGAAAAGCTGCATGAGGTATGTTAGGAAATGTAGCCTCCAAGAATTTTGTTTAAATTATGCCTATGCATTACATACCATATTCTTTCAATTTTAATGTGAAAAATATAAAGTTTTTTTTTTTTTGTCTTCCAAAGCTAAATCAGGTAATTCGTTTAGCCAAAGAGGCATACCAAAAATTGCATAAATACTACATATTCAGTGAGTGTTACTTTTACTTCTAAGCAGAAAAATATAAAATTTAAAACATACAGTTTGTTGTGTTCCCCAAAGTTAAATGATGTGGTTTGGTCAATGAGGCCTCCAAAAATGATAGAAATACTTCATGTATGGAGCATATTACTTGTATTTTGTATTTTCTAGTTTACATTTTAAATGGTAGAAATAATGTCTATGCAGTGTGTCAAGAAACTGTAGAAATGTTTTCACCTTGATAAAAGCTGCTTTGTCTCTCCCGCTTACATTGCAGGCTAGTCAAGCTGCTTGCATAGTCTCCACTATGCTATATGTCTGCTTATTTTTCCCTTACTTGGTGGGAGATGTCAGTGTGTCTTTCAGGAGTGCAGAAATTCTAATAAGGCTGCTTTAAGGTGTGTTAAAGTCATCCACTCCTTTACAGACACCAGGCCAACGTAAGTATTTAACACTTTTTCTGTACAGACTTCATTATTTAATGGCTTTTTTAAACCGTGTGCCGTATGTGTGTGTGTGTGTATGTGCGGAGGGGGGAGAGGGGTAGGGGCTATGCGTAAAGCGGACCACCATTTTTATGGAAAGAACCATATCTTAAGGAACACATAACTGGTTGAAATTGGGGTTAAAATTTAAATTTCTGCCTACACTTTTGCATGAAATTAAACCTGTCATGAGAAAGATATGGGGATGGTCATTGCAGACTGGGTTATGAAAATGCAAGTTGCCTTGCTGTTATGCTAGCCCTCTAACCGTATTTGTTTCTGTGCCACTAACTTGAAACAAGCATGCATATCACGAAGACCAGAGAAATGTCCAAATACATATTTTTTCTGGGTCACTGACTCAACATATTTAATCAAGGCAGTATCACAGCCAGGTAAATAGCAGAAGAAGAGGTAAACAACACCAAGCTCCATGTTTATCTTATAGTAGGTTCCTTTTACGGTGTATTTATGAAGCCTATCTCTTCCCAAACATTTATCTTTCCAAGGACCACAGATGACACAGGAACTGAGATAACTAGCACCATACAAAAGATAAAATGTGTCAAAGGAATGTCCAATTCCTCAGCTGAAAAACATGACATGTAGAAATATAATTTTTTTCTTAATCTTATATCGGTGCCTACAGCCATTCCATCACTTTTAATAATCTCCAACAAAGACAGGAAACGGTGCCTTCATATATGAAATTTATCAAGAAATTGGATGCACGGTAGCATTTTTTGTGCCTAGTCCGCATGTCAATATTTATTTCATGCCAAGTGAAAATGGCAATCGATAACTGTTTTGAAATAACCTTCGTGCGTAGTACTAATAGATTGTAATGCTAATAACGATGGTTTCATGTTTCATTCTGCAGGAGCAGTGTCTTCTGCCTGATCAGATTTGTCCAAGTGGCAGTCACCTGCGGAAGGACTTGGGCTCGAGCTGATGTGATTCATGCTGAAGGGCTATCACCACAATGAGCATTCTGTCTGCTACGTATTTTTACCTCTAATGATAAAATATCTGCTGCAAATCTACTTAGCCATTACGGAATGATAATTCATCTGTTAGGGAATAATTCCAATTAGTTGTATGGAAATTCTTCAGGCTGACTTCAAGGAAAGCTCCAGTAACTAAAATACTGATATAACTTTTATAATTGCAACATATTTTATAACGTACAGCTGAACCCCAGACAAAAGCACTACATATACTTTTGAAATGCATACATGAGAGGAGGGATTAGGGAGGGATTAGCAAAATTTGGAGCTTTGATTTTTGCCGAAATTGTGACAAAAAAAATTGGACTTTTCAGCTTAATGTATTGGAGTCAATGGGGAAGGCTAAATTTAAGTGGTTTTAATGCCTCACTCACACTGATAAGAGCCAGCCCATACAGATCTGTGCGGCATGCACGGCCGTATCAGGCCACTCCCGGGAAGGACAGGTGCTGCGTGTGATTGCACACAGCGGCCTGTTTTTCTCTATGGGTGTACGTGGCCATACGTCGTCATACGCTCACTCGAACTGCACATCTGTGCGGGTGTCCGTGCTCCATCCTGTCTGCGCACGAGTACGGACACTCGCATCCGCAATGTTCAGTTCGGGTGAGCGCGCGGCCGCGTACTCCCATAGAGAAGAACAGGCTGCTGCGTGCAATCACTCCTAGTAGTGTGAATGAGGCCTTAAGGGTACAATGGAATTTAAAGTGGCTTTAAAGTGGAACTAGGTGTGTCTTTAAAAAATACCCAGAGGAAGACCATTCTGAGTGCAGTGGCAGACCAATGAGGTTGTTCCATCACTGGAGGAGGGTGACTGGGCAGGTAAGTCAGCTATAGTGCGCAAATATGCTACGTATACCTGCACAAAAGCACAGGGGACCTGCGGAAGACTTTAGTTCTTTCCTAAATTACTTCTGAGGGTCATGGAAGCTCTTTTCTGCTTCCTATCCTGATGGCACCCTGTCACTGAAACAGGAAATGCAAGCACAGGCATCAATAAAAAAAATTTGATCTTACTCTGTCTAAAACGAAGACAACAATTTTTGCCTTAAGCCACTTATGAGTTGAATCGAGCCACTTCGAGGTACTTTTGCATTCACAAGAGTGTTAGGGACCAAGCAGGTCCTGGGATCTGATTGGTGGTCACTGTCTGAATTCAGCTGCATATTAGGCATGAGATCAGGCTGAATGTCTACATATCTGTTTATTGAATAGGGACCCCATAAATTCCTATTGCACAGGCATCCTTTGGTGACTGATTCTACCACTGTGTATATATGAGCAAACGGCCATTCCCCAAAGCCGATAGAGGAAAATAATTCAGGGGCAGTAAATAGCTGAATAGGATCAACTGCTCCTGAGATTTTATAATATACCTCCATAGCATGATAACTTGGGAAATGGATCATTTCTGTATAAGCATCTGAAGCAGGCATTTTTCTCTCAAAGTATATTGCTAAAAATCATGTTTTCCTTTTTTTTGTCAGAATATATGATATATTATGGGGGTTATTCACAAAAGGGTGAAGAGTTTGGAGAAGGCAGGAGAAGTGAACAATCTAGGCCAAAATAGCTGAAAAATTCACCAATTCAGCCCACTTTCTGGTTCAGCTATGTTGTTCTAGATTGTTCACTCCTCCTGCCTTCTCCAAACTCTTCACCCTTTTAGGAATAACCCCTTATATATCACTTGCAGCCAGCAGGTGTGGGTTCGTAACAGTAACTCAGATCAAAAACATTCAAAGGCACAACCTCCTCCTTCACTGCCAGCAGTGATAAAGCTGTTATTTAGTCAGTTTACACAGGCTGCCAACAAGCAAGAAAGCCCAGCATGCTATGCAAACTGTGTGTCAGGGACAGACTGCTATTTTTTGGTAAAATAAATAATGTTTTGATGAAATATAAAAAAATATATAAACATTAGTTATAAACCTGAAAACTGATCAAAAACAAATTAAATAAAACTGACCCGAAACCACAGAATGGTCTCATTAAAAGTATACAACCACTGTCAGACCATTGGACAGCTGGGGCTGGTACTTTTTCCAATTAACCCATTTTGTTTCATGGGTGGCCTTGCTGGTAAATAGGAAGGTGTAGGAGGCAGGCAAGGGTTGGCTAGCCTTTGACACTACAAAGAAATAACAAAGCTTGCAGATTAAAATGCCCTATATTTTCAGGGCTTGCATGGAACTCTTGTAGACATCTGAATGCATCTTAGCTACCTGCAAAGTACGCATTTTGGCCATTTACATTTTTAAAATGTATTTTAAGCTGTTACCAGTCTTACTTGGGTGAATAAATATCAGCAGACAGCAGACAGACTGATATACTGCTCCTGCCACTCCAGGCTCTAACCAGTGCTGGTCAAATAAACAAAATCTAGGTAAGGACCATTCTACTTGAACCATGATCACTTGTCCAAATGCCTAGACTTTTGATTATTTGAGTAGCAGTATAAGGAGTCTGGAGCAGCATACTCTTCAGGAAAAATATGTATAGAAACTCTTGTATTGCTTTGTTTATCCATATAAATAAGACTATGCTAACATTTGGGTATGATTCACCTTAAAGGAGAACTATGAGGTGAGTGAAAATCACTCATCCTCATAGTTCGAGCCGACGTGTGTCAATTAAACTGTCACACGTCGGCTCAATAGCTGACTGGAGGAGTGGACGGGGAGGGGACGGACACAGCTGGCTCTGCCTCCAGATAGGCAGAGCCAGCTGTCACTCACGCAGCTGGGTGGATCTTGACAGCATTGTCGGGATCTGTCCCTGCTGCGGCGGTCTCAGTATACCGTGAGCTGTAGCTCGTGATATACTGAGCTTTGGGTCATGGGAGGAGTTTTTGTCCCCAAGAGAACTATGGGGAAAAACACTGACCCAATAGTTCTCCTTTAAAGTTTTAATTGCTTGTTGAAGTTTAGCTTACCAGTCAACAATAAGGTCGGGTATAGAAGGTTCAAATTTATGCTGGTTCCTGATGAACCGGCCAAAAGTCGTACCATGGGTGGCGCTGTTGGTACCCTTCCACCTGGCATTCCTCGATCAGCTGATCGAAGGACCCGGTTGGAACATTCTCAGCCAATTGGAGCTAGCAGACAATCAGCTGCCGGCGGCATCAGAATACAATGCAAACAAAGGGGGATTCGTCCATCAACGCTCATAACCATTGATGGAGGAATCTGAATTTTTTTTTGTTCAGCCCTCGGATTGAATGAAAAAAATACAACCGTGTATACTTTACTTTACCCATAAAGAGCCATATTACACTGAAAGTCTCTGGTTGTGGTAAGGGTTAATGAGCTCTGCACATTAGCAAGCGGGTTATATGTTTATAATCAAGGAATGATGGTGTGGGAAATTTTGTGTTTCTTGTCAACACACATTTCTGTTTTGTTTTATGAAATAAATTGCTGTTTTGTTTTACCATTATTAGCTGATCTTTTTTATATTCCATATGACCACACATTAGGAAATCACCTCACCAGCCACATCCTCTCCAAACTCTCCCGGTCATCTCATGCTGATCTGTACAACTTAACCAATATACTTTACTATTTATAGGAGAACTAGAGCTGTCACAGACACTGAAACCATATGGCCTACGTAGTACACACAGACATTTTCATATCCATGAAGGATTATGACTAGTATTACATTATACACAGGTGTTGCTATTACTATTACAGTCTGAGGCAGTGTGAGTAATAGATTGAAAAAAGTAAGTAATATAGTCATTAAGCTGAACTCAAGGCATGGCTAAAAACATTTAAAGACGAACTTCAGACAAACAGCTAAATACACCATTGAAACAAATACTTGGGAACTGTTTTAGCTGCCAAAGCATTTCTATTTGTGTCCATCCAGTTCTAGGGTTCACACAGTTCTGTCAGAGAGCATAGCCAAGCTGGTGACCTGACTTTTCTCTATTGCAGTTACAGCAATATAATGTGTCCCCAGTCTGTAAATGGGCATTAAATCAGCAGACTTATGAGCTCATAGGAAGCGATAAGGTTTAGATTCGCCACCACTGTGGGTTCAAGGAAAATCCTGCTGGTTTCAGATCTGTGGTCCTGGCAGAGGCAAGTCCTGATGGTTTCAGATTTGCGGTCCTGGCAGAGGCAAATTCTGCTGGTTTGAGATCTCTGGTCCTGGCAGAGGCAAGTCCTGCTGGTTTCAGATCTGTGGTCCTGGCAGAGGCAAATTCTGCTGGTTTCAGATCTCCGGTCTTGGCAGAGGCAAGTCCTGCTGGTTTCAGATCTGTGGTCCTGGCAGAGGCAAATTCTGCCGGTTTCAGATCTCCGGTCCTGGCAGAGGCAAGTCCTGCTGGTTTCAGATCTGTGGTCCTGGCAGAGGCAAATTCTGCCGGTTTCAGATCTCCGGTCCTGGCAGAGGCAAGTCCTGCTGGTTTCAGATCTGCGGTCCTGGCAGAGGCAAATTCTGCCGGTTTGAGATGTGTGGTGCTTGAATTTTTTTTTAAAAACACATAATGCACTGCTTGGTCTTGGAACTATGGAAGACGAGCTTAGCAGAGCCCAAAGGGAGCTTTTACATAAGCTTCCCCCTCACTATAAAAAGAAGGGTCACGTGGCAGTGTATTGGAAGCTGCTGTAGGAAAAGGATAGTGAAAGCTGGCAAACTGTATAGGGAAACATTAGGCTCAGTTAGGAAACTGTACTTTCTATTCTGATTGTTAGCTCTTTTCGCAATCCAGCTGCTGTCCTATCCGTAGGAACATCTTTTTTTTTTTCCTGCAAGGCTTTCCTTTAAAAAGAAAATGGGAAATGAGCTTTTGTTTCTGGAGTGGTGCTTTGGGGGTTTATTTACAATGCCTGGCCAAACAAAAAGTCAAATTGTGAAAGAGGGGTTCAGGGAGCATGAGACATCATTTTCACACATGGATTGGCCACCACAGAGTCCAGACCTTAACCCCATTGAGAATCTTTGGGATGTGCTGGAGAGGACTTTATACAGTGGTCTGACTCTCCCATCATCACTTCAAGATTAATGTAACTCTGGAGTCTGTGTCTTTTTTGTTGGCTAGTGTATTGGCCAGTGTATTTTGGGGGTATATGCGTTTTTGTTTGATGTTGATAAGGCCTTTATTTTAGGTTAAACTGCTTTTTTGCAGCAAGGCTTAACTTTAAAAAAGTGGTTTTGGTTTCATGGTGTATAATTTTGGGGGTTTTATTAATTTTGGGGGTATGTTGGTTTTTATATTATGTCGATAGGGCCTTTTTGTACGCTTAACCTTTACATAAAGTGGGCTTTTGTTTATATTGATAGGGCTTTTTTAAGTTTAATTCACTTGTTACTGAAATCAGATTAGAAATCAGAAGGCACCCGCTATCAGAATGTACCCATTGACTGCATGCCATATGATCAGGCCAAGTGACCTCTTCCGACTGGAAGTTTGGGAGAAGCAGCATTGACAGAGAACGATCCAAAGGTTACCGAACATTGGAAAGTGAGTGGGGGAATTTGATGACAAATTCTGTAAATTTAAAATTGCTCTGGTGGACTCTGGTGGGAAAAAGGCATTTTGTTGTATGGGCTTAATACTACTTTACGGTTTCAATCATTTAAAGCATATCTTAAATGAGAAAAAATGATTTCCTGTTGTAAAACATCCTATTTTTAGATCATGCGTGTGCTGCTATCTGCATTATGCTTGGATGCAATCTCCAGGATTTTTGCCCTTACACACACATTTTTTTACTGAGTAAATGAGATCAGGGTACATTTAGAAACATTTAAAAATAAATGTAAGGTAAAAAAAAAACATTTTTCTTCATCTTGTTTGGTTTCTGTGTGTTCAGCACCCACTAAATAAAAATCCCGTCCACAGTTATCAGTGTATACAGTCTGATCCGAATGTATTCCTACACCTCACAGCACTCGCAGAATTTCTTTTCTTGAAATAGATACGGTGACTTCAATATGATATTAATTTTGACAGCAATTATCTTCTGTGCAGCGATATCTATAGTTAGAACTGGCCTTTTTGGAGGCCCACACAGTCTCTCGTGGATTTCTGACGACTTGTCCATTTTCATCTGATTAGCGAGTGTTTTCTGAAAAATGAAACTTTATTTGGGTTAAATGTAATTTGGGTTAAATGTAAAATGTTGTTAAAGGGAACCAGTCACAAGAAAAATACATTAGCTAATACCCTCATGAATACACAAGGCTTAGGGTGCTGTGGCCTCTATCATAGTGTCTCCACTTTCATCAGTGGCCTTTGGCCAAGAGGACTATTGTAGATGTATGCCAAAGTCTGATTCTATACCAATTTGACTGGACTTTGAATTCACTAGGGAGCTAATGGGTGTTTAGTAGTAAATCATTTTAAAAAAGGATTAAAAACGACAAATAAAAAACACTCCGCTGGTAATTCACCACTAAATATTATAGGAATATAATTAATATTTAAATTATATTTTACTTTCACCAAAATTAAGTTTTGTAAAAAACAAAGATTCAAGGCTTTTTGCAGGTTGATGTTATTTAGGGATGCACTGATACCATTTTTTCCAGACTGAGTATGAGTACCGATACTTTTCCTGAAGTAGTCGCTGATACCAATTACTGATACCTTTTTTAGTAGTATGTGACAGTTTTTCTAAAACAATACAGACTAATGATTTTAGGATAGTGGTGGAGCGCCGGGGCTTGGTTGCAGCTGCAACTTCTGCGACCCTGGTACCATCAGCTATAGAGGACTACAAATCCCAGCAATACATTATTCAGCAATGCAGAATACAATCATTCATATAGGAATACAAATCCCAGCAATACATTATACACCAATGTAGACTGGCACTAGCTATAGAGTACTACAAATCCTGGAAATACATTATACAGCATTACAAAATTTGCAGAATGACTCCGGCTATAGAGGACCACAAATCCCAACAATACATTCTACAGCAATACAGAATATCACCATCAGCTTTAGAGGACTACAAATGCGAACAGTACATTATACAGCAATGCAACATACCATCATTGATAGAGGACTACAAATCCCAGCAATACATTATACAGCAATGCAGAATGGAATCGGCTATAGAGGACTACAAATCTCAACAACACATTATACAGCAATGCAGAATAATCGTATATGTATTGCTAAATACTCGGTGCTCCCGCTCTGCTCCGGGGTGCTGGTCTGATGGGCAGGAGGTCTTAGGAGGGGGAGACGTGTGGAGGGTCTCAGGAGGGGAAGAAGTGGTGAGAGTCTCAGGAGGGGAAGATGTGCGGAGAGTCTCAGAAAGGGGTAGATGTGCAGCGGGGCTCAGGAGGGGGAGATGAGGGTGGGCCAGTGATGGCGGGATGGGAGGTGCTGGCCGATGGAAGCACTGTATGCAGGGGCTGCATGGTTCCCAAGAAGGCTGCTGCAAGGTCCTCTGCATGCTCGGGACCTAAGGCAGCCACTTAAATTTGCAAAATTAAAGCACTGGTATCTGTTTTTGGTATCGAAGCATTTGCACGAGTAAGAGTAAATTATATTGTGTGTATTATGTGTATTATGCAGCACAACCCACATGAATTTATGAGGGTCCACTTGTCAGACAAACCTGTTGGAGTGAGCAGTATCTTGGTTAGGTAAGGCATAGATGTAGTTTATTTGGATTTTGCTAAAGCATTTGACCCCACAAAGGCCTAATTTAAATACTAAGGTCTATTTGCATAGAGGCAATTGTATGTACATGGATAGAAAGCTGGCTTCAAGAATGGGTACAGTGAGTAGTGCTAAATGATTCAGCCTCTAAGCGGTCTAGAGGTGTGAGTGGTGTGCCTCAGGGTTCTGTGTTGGGGCCAATGTTGTTTAAAAGACGTCCTTGAATTAGAAAGAATTCAGTGAAGGGAAACACAATTAACAGAAGGGCTGGAGGACCTCAGCTATGAGAAACAATTAAGTAAATTACACTTATTCTCCTCAAAGAAGAGGCATTTAAGAGGAGACTTGATCGCTATCCATAAATTAATCAATGGAGATGGCAGCGATGGTAACTAATTGTTTAATCTCAGGTCCCTGACGAGGACACAAGGTCACAATTTTAGGTTGGAGAAAAGAAGGATTAATATGAAATTGGGCAGGGAGTTCTTTATAGTCAGAGCAAAAAAAATGTGGAACAATCCTTCCACAGGTAGTGGTTTGAGTGTTGACAACCTAAAAAAAAACTTTTAGATGCCTTCTTAAATGAGCACAATATGTAGAGGTATTCATATGGTTAGAAGATTTAAATTTACACACACTCATACACACATATAGCTTGGACTGGATGGACTTGTGTCTCGTTCCAATCTTATCTACTATGTAACTACCGTATATACTCGAGTATAAGCCGTCCCGAATATAAGCCGAGGTACCTAATTTTAGCAAAGAAAACTGGGAAAAAGTATTGACCCGAATATAAGCCGAGGTACCTAATTTTAGCAAAGAAAACTGGGAAAAAGTATTGACCCGAATATAAGCCGAGGTACCTAATTTTAGCAAAGAAAACTGGGAAAAAGTATTGACCCGAATATAAGCCGAGGTACCTAATTTTAGCAAAGAAAACTGGGAAAAAGTATTGACCCGAATATAAGCCGAGGTACCTAATTTTAGCAAAGAAAACTGGGAAAAAGTATTGACCCGAATATAAGCCGAGGTACCTAATTTTAGCAAAGAAAACTGGGAAAAAGTATTGACCCGAATATAAGCCGAGGTACCTAATTTTAGCAAAGAAAACTGGGAAAAAGTATTGACCCGAATATAAGCCGAGGTACCTAATTTTAGCAAAGAAAACTGGGAAAAAGTATTGACCCGAATATAAGCCGAGGTACCTAATTTTAGCAAAGAAAACTGGGAAAAAGTATTGACCCGAATATAAGCCGAGGGTGGGAAATGAGGCAGCTACTGGTAGATAGATACCAATAAAATTACATTAATATTTATTTAAAAGAAAAATAACCTAGCTCTGTAAGTGGAAAAGGGGGTACAGGGCTACATATCATGTACTACGGATCATTTAACCCATTCATGTTAGCAGAGGATCATTGTAAATGTATTGTTGCAGGCACTCTATATGTACATGTACTATATACTACATATAGAGTGCACTGAACAATAGATTTACAATTATCCTCTGCTAATATGAATGGGTTAAATGATCCGTAGTACATGATATGTAGCCCTGTACCCCCTTTTCCACTTACAGAGCTAGGTTATTTTTCTTTTAAATAAATATTAATGTAATTTTATTGGTATCTATCTACCAGTAGCTGCCTCATTTCCCACCCTCGGCTTATATTCGGGACGGCTTATACTCGAGTATATACGGTATGTAAAATTACTGAAACTCTTTTATTCAATACTTTGACATAAGTGTAACCTCTTGCATTTTTTGCCATTCATTTGAAATAATAATAGGCCATTATTTTGTAGGGGTTTTATTGTAGGAGAGAGATTGTGCAGATATGAGGTGCTTTGGTCGGCATGCACACATCACAAAAGATCTCTCCCAGGATTAATAAACTCTTTAATAACAGTAACGTTTGCAACCACAACCAAGAGCAAAGTGATTACATTCTTCATAAAATATAAGAGCTCATTTGATCTTAAGTTCTCAAGTGACACATTATGAATTTAGATATTACGGCCATAGCATCTCGTTCAGGACCTTTACTAATAGGAATGTACAATAACAGTAAAATTACCTGGAGAGGAATACAGTGGAACTCATCGGAAAGGAACTGTGGAGTGTCCCTGCTAGTGCATTTGGAAATACTTCTATGTATCATTTAGGGACTGTTACATGAGGTAATTTGTTTCTTTAAGTTGTGCTATGAGCATTATGCGAAAGATCTACTATTAATATCCTAAACTATAAATTTGAGTTTCCCCACACCTGTACACCTGTTATGTAATGTGTAGCCTGTTGTCTGTTAAGGTTTATCCAGGTCATGCCATATCTAGCAGTAGTTAGTCACATTCAGCTGAACTTGTTCTGCAATGGTCACCATTGATCCAAATGGCTTCCTTAGTTCAAATGAGTGTTGGGTGCAAAGCTCAGATTTATAACCAGACAGGTCACTTTTGATCCAATTACTGCAATAGCCGATATGCTCTAGGAGTCACTAAAATTATATTTAGTCATTTTCTTTGATGACAGTATTGGACAGCTCTATTAGGTTACCCACACAAACCTGCACAAACCCACACTAAAGAGACTTTAGCCTGAGCAACTTCAACTGTTTGCATTACTATCCTTAGTGGAACACTTCTTCAAATATATTATGCACACTGTCTTTCCTTCTGGAGGGGGGCTACTTTTGTTCCCCATGGTCCCTGTGTGTGTTTTAAAGTAGACACTGCTCCAAGCTCACTCCTGTGATTGACTACAATCTCATCACAAGTCAGTAAACTGAACATGAGATTGTAGTCCAACATGGAAGTGAGGTTGGAGCACTGGCTACTTTACAACACACACAGGGACCATGGGGAACAAAAGTAGCCACCCTCCAGAAGGAAGGACTGTGTCATCATGAATTCAGAGATGATTTGAGGATCTACAGCTGAGTGATACATAAAAAAGATAAATTTTTGTTAATAATTGAGGTACTTGAATTAATTTTTAAGATTTAACTCCTGAGTTTAGTGTCACTTTAAGTAAACAGTGCAGGGTGTCATTATGGTCTAGACTTCTTGTGGTATTTTTGTGGTGTGACAACATTGTCATTTTTATCCGGCGGTGGTTGCTGTGTATCTATTGCTATTACTATCAATTGTAAATTATGCATTAATAAATATATTTGTATGTTTAAAATGCTTTGGCCCATATTGGAACCACTTTTGATCATTGGGTTTTGGTAAGCATATATAAGATTATGGTCAAACATTATATTTCAAAATTTTCAGTAATTTTTTCTAATTATAATAAAAAATAAAACCCCCAGTGGTGATTAAATACCACCAAAATAAAGCTCTATCTGTCCCTAAAAAATGGTGTAAAATTCATTTCAGTACAGCGTTGCATGACGGAATAAACGTCAGTCAAAGTATCGCAGCGCTGAATACTGAAAAATGGCCTGGCCAGGAAGGGGGTCTAAACACCTGGTCTTGAAGTGGTTAATGAGTCGGTGGACTGACTGTTGTTGTGACTCCAAGTAAAGTGATATTGTAAATTGTGATATTTTCAATTAGATTTGTTAGATTTCAGTCAAAATTGTTTTCTAATTCCATCAACCTAATTGATGACGGATCAAAATGACCTCAAAAAAAGGCATTTTCAGTCTACTTCTACTTTTTTTGTTTTGTTGTCTGAAACTAGGATGTGCATATAGTTGAGAATTGCTTGAAAGCTGCAAAATTGCCAAATGCGCGGTTAGCAGTATTGCTAATACTCTGGGCAATTTTCTGACAATTTCAACTACTTTTAAAAAGCTCCATCAATTTCAGTGTCTTTAAAAACTGTAGAAGCAAGCAGTCACAATGTTGTCTGAAGCAACCAAAAGGTTGTCTCTGTTCATTTTTCAACCGCTACTTGAAAACTCATACTTGGAATGACACTGGATGTTATGGATAGCAAAAACTATTTCCTATCATTTAACTTTTGTATGCAAGGCCCAGCAGCACAATTGCTTAAAGTGACAGCAGTGACAGATGTCCCTTGTGCACCGTGTACATTATAGCTATAACAAGCATAATAATGTAGCACAATTTTACATATCTGTTGTAATAAATAAATAAGATGTTAGAAAATCTAATGCAGTATTATCCAGCAAAACCCTCAGTCAGGAGTCAGACTGGAAGCAGAGTGACAGAGTTAACTGGGTCCATGGCACACGTACAGTAAATCACTGGGATATAAATGATGGCACAGCCGGGAAAATGTTTGTTAAGCAATAAAGCTGGCACCCATGCAACAGCGTGCAGAAGCTGGGCTGCGGTGTGGAATATATCACATCGATGGCTTCAATAGAAGATGCTGAAGACCAGGAGACATTGAGGAAACATAACCAGAGAATAGACGGAACCATGGGGAATATTGGATGTCTTCTTGAATTCTCATTAACATCTCCAAAAAAACCTAAAGTGAAAAAGCTTTTACATATTCTTCTTACAGTATAAAAATTAGCTTAGTACTGCATGCTGAGCTATAGAGAGTTGCAGAAAGACAGAGGTATATATAGACAGACAGACAGATAGATAGCTAAATAGATAGATAGATAGATAGATAGATAGATAGATAGATAGATAGATAGATAGATAGATAGATAGATAGATAGATAGATAGATAGATAGATAGATAGATAGATAGATAGACACATTGTATGGGGTATAAGTGCCTTAAAGAAGATTTAAATCTTCACTGCATATATTTTAGTTTGCTAAAGTATCATTAACAATTTCTATTTCATTAAAAAATGTATATATTGCTTTCACCTTTTTTTTAAATCCTTAGTTGCATCCCAGCACTGTTAATCGTCTTCATCCTCTTTACAACCACTGTATGTCTACATGTACTCCAGGGATGAAGGCATTACATTTTTCAGGCTGGATTTCCTTATGGCCATGACAGTGGACCAGACCCATGAAATGTGTGTTCAAATGTCAGTGTTTCCCCTTAATATCAGAATCCCCCTTCACATCAGTGTTCCCCCTTCATAACATAATCCCCCTTCACTTCAGTGTTCCCCCTTTATATCAGAACCCTACTACACATCAGTGTTCCCCCTTCATATCAGAGTGCCCCCTTTACATATCAGCAAGCCCTGGGCACAGCTTTCAGAGTTCAGGTCCTCTTTATTTTTCAAGTTGGGCTTTTTTATCTGGGAAAATAGGGATTGCGGCTCAATAGCAGTATTACAGCAAATGAATCAACACTGCCATTTTTACTAAGCTATTATCTAGTTCTGCCACTGACTCCAAGCTGTAGAGGGACTACAAATCTCAGCAATACAATATACAGCAACGCAGAATGACACTGGCTATAAAGGACTGCAAATCCTAGCTATACATTATACAGCAATGCAGAGTGGTCTCAGGTGAGCTGTGCGGGGTCTGAGGTGGGCTGTGGGGGGTCTCAGAGGGTGTAGCGGGGTCTCAGGATGGCTTTGCAGGGTCTGAGGTGGGCTGTGGGGGCTCTATGGTAGGCTGTGTTTGATCTCATGAGAGCTGTGCGGGGTCTCACAAGGGCTGTGCGGGTCTCACCATGTGCAGTGTTCCACTAGGGCTGTGTGAGGTTTCACCAGGTTTTTTGGCGGGTGGTGTGGTTCCCCAGGAAGGAGGAGATATGCAACCGGTGCTGTACATAGGTGCCACATGCAGTTCACAGGAAGGCTGCCGAGGTCACCAGCAAGTGTCGGACTTTAGGCAGCCACTTACGTCTACAAATTTAAACCGCCGGTATCGATGCATCCCTGTCAGGCAGGCACAGTTCCGTGCAGCCACGCACTGCTTTTAATTTGCAACTGCAAGGAACTGTGCCTCGCTGATAGGGATTCACCATCTAAGGACAACTTCCCCTCTAAGTTGTAGGCCCTAGTTGTGACAGTGGGCCCTGGGCAATTGCCCACCCTGCGCATTAGATAAAGTGGCCCTGGTGGGCAGTTTGCAATCCTGATGCAGTTGGCAAGAGATACAAGAAGATGGTTGGGGAGTCAATGCTCTTGTGTTCACCTAATACTGAAATATTAGTACAGCCTAGCGAGAACTCAGGAATATATTCCATCTCGGAGCAGCTCAGGCACAGCCTCAGTACAGTCAAAGAGATGGTCCTGAACTCACCCTGTCACTTCCCTCTTTTAAGAAAGTAATTAGTGCTTTAATATCCAAGCGATAACATTTGCTTGACTCTTCAACCTTTTATCCTTATCATCCCGGGAAGACTTCACCTCACTTGTGCGTTGTGTGATATTTCTCACAGACCTTTATGAAACTGATTGCTCATATCCCTGGGGAACATGGCACAAAGACTCTTGTAGATGTTAAGCATAAACTTCTATACTAACTTTGCCAAGTAATGTAGTGAGAGTAGCTGACAGTCACTATCATCTATATAAAGGAATATTCATTTTAACTCATCCGCACCCTGCTGTCCAAATGCCACGTTTCTGATATTCATCTCTTCTAGATTTTGTGTACTTTACGTCCCTATATACTTTTAAAACTTTGAGCATATACAGTACATGTTAAAAGTAGAATGATATTTTCTTGTGTTTTTAATATGTTTGTTGAATGCAGCTCACAAATCACATCTGTATGACAGCGTGTAATGCCTCGCTGCATAGCTTCCTGATTGGTCGAGAAGCTGGCCAATCAGGAAGCGGGAGGGCGAGTCATTACCCTCCCCCCACTTCCTGATTGGCCAGATCGGCCTGGTGACAAGGGAGTATGGAGACGGCTTCCCTGCTAATTGGGAAGCCGGGTGGCAAGTCTTTACATGCCGCCCGGCTTACCGGCTAATCAGGAAGCCAGGTGGCGAGTCATTACATGCCACCTTGCTTCCTTAATGGGACTTCTGGTATCAGTATTCGGTATTGACGAGTACCGAAAAAAAATATCGGTACTCGTACTCGATAGCGAAGAACCGGCATCGGTGCATCCCTAGTATTTACTGCAAAGTGAAATTTCAAAACATATGCTAAGCTGAGGCTAAGAGGGAATGTTCCCTGCAAAGTGTAAATTCCCTTGCAAAATGAACAACCTATTTGCCTTCAGTACATCAACCCCAGCGACTCATAAAGTAGTCTAGCATTTTACGATGTAGGTCTCTGGGCTTCCTACTATGTGACTTACTGATATGGAACGAGTATGCAGCCAGTGAAAGGCCAACTCCCAACTTTCACACTGCCAGTAATTCATTATTCAGTGATGCCAGCGATTAATATAACAGATGGACAAGTAGCATTTTTAGAGTGCCAGTAATGGCAGCAAAAGTATTCCTCTCATGACAGACACCCTTTAAAAAAAAGTACAACTTCCCTGTGAGTTATAGTTATAGATCTCCCATGTAATCTCTACAAGTAAAAGAGAAAATATATAGTGAGCGTGATACCGTTTGCGGCAAGTCAACATAAAAAAAATGAAAATTCTCCGTGCTATTCTACTTCCTTAACGCAAATTGATTTTGACGTTTTCCCGTGTGAGGTATTTCTTTTCAGTTATTTTTCTCCCACCCTGGAAATCCCATCTTTAGCACAAACATAGTCAGATGATATAGAATACAGGGAAAGCGGTCAGTAATTGTAGCGCTGGAAGGAGCGTAGCGCATGACGATCCACCTCTAGAGTGAGCTTACAGACTGAGAGCTCCATTCACACAGAGGAAGGGAGGCTGCTAAGCTGTCACTTTGCATTTCAGAGGTCTCGGGTTCGAAGTTGAACATCAGCGAGGGTTCGCATTGCTCTGCCGTGCCTCTGGAAGTATCAGATTTGCCCTTTATTGACTACTCTGCTGCCTTCCCTGTTGTATAAGCACAATTTCCATAAAGGACAGTAGGGACACATTCATTATGCATTTAGATTCAGGAACATTTCAATTTCCACCTCGTGAAAAAAGACGTATACATTATGGCTCAGGCTAATTGTCATTCCTGTGGAAAAGGCAATCGCCGGAGCTCATTGGTTTATTTAAAACTAAACTTCAACTTGATATATATAGATATATTAATAGATAGAGCAGCCAATCACTGGGTCTTTCTAAACCACTGGTGCATGCTGGGATAGGGTACATATACAGGAGGGAATTGCCATGTGCTCAGTTTACTCTTGTGCCAGCCATGGATTAGTCCAGGGCTGGGTGCTATCCAGCCACCCCCTGGCTAGGCCCGAGGCCTGGGGGTGGAGATGCTGGAGTGCGGGAAGTGTTTCCCTAGGCCTCAATTATGGAGGAGGCCTGTGCTGTTGCTAGAGGAAGAGAATCAGGAAAACTGATGGCTGCTGAAAGTACCCGGAACATAGTGGACTTCAGAAACAAGTCTGGTGTCTCTCCTGCTGAGGATTTGTACTCATCCCTGATCATCTGTTACTTAAATTCCTATTCGCTGTGCTATGAATAGATCTATACTGAATTCCTTAAAGGGGCTGGTAAGTCTGGTAGACTTGTGCGCCGTCAAAAAATTTGTTCCGTTTCGTTCCGTTTCATAATATCCATTATTTCGTATTTCGTAATTCGTATCCGAAACTCAATTCGGATTCGTACGAAACACGGATTTTCGTTAGTTTCGGCACATTTTCGTAACTTTACGAACATTCATTATGATGAAGTTAAAAAGCAAAAATACCTTTGTTAATATTGGAGTCGATGTGGTAGTTGTTTTTGTATCCGCAATACGAATTCCGTATCCGAATTTCGTATTTCGTATAAAAAAAAACTACCATCAACTCCAATATAAATGTACTTTGCTTTTTAACTTTTTAACTTCAATATAACGAATGTTCGTAACGGAATGAAAATACGTCAACGTGTATTGTAATGCAACTGTCAGCAGCAGCGGATCCGTATTTCGGATTTAAAAAAAAATCTTGTCATGTTGTTCAACCTCATTTACAGGGGTAATATTAGTTCCTGTTTCAAAGAAATTCGGATCCGAAATTTGTTAACGGAATTTCGTATTTCGCATATAATTCGGAAACTGCAATTCGGATTTCGTATGCTTACGAATCTACGAATTTCAGGAAAATTCGTACGAATTTCGATTCGTAACGAAACGAATCGCACATGTCTAAAGTCTGGAGTCTATGTCTGGTATACGTGGATGTCTAGGATCCCTATACCCTCTCTACCCAGTGTGAAGATGTTAATAAAAGTTCTTCAGCATTATGTTTCTGGAGTGGACATCAGCTTTGTGGGCGCTAAAGAAGGGCGGTTAAATGCTAATGGGGCAGCTGAAGACCAAAACCCCGGGACCAACTGGTGATGACCCGGGTTATTCTGGTGGCTCCTACGGGGTGAGTGCTATAGATAGATATATAGATAGATAGATAGATAGATAGATAGATAGATAGATAGATAGATCCCCCGTTTATTTATTTTTTATTTTTAACTTGAACTACAGGGAGCTGTACAAAACAGTGCAGCTCTGTTTATATTCATTGATACATTGTTAAAAGTATTTTTTTATAATGCAAGCAGTGTCAGCAGTTTACCTAGTCCAGAACAAGCACAGGTGAGGGGCTGGACTCAAATATTCAGAAGGTTGGTCAGAATGTGATAAAGCACAATGACCCCGGTGAAGCCAATCTCAGCAAAAACAGGATGTCCTTCATACAACGGAATCCAGGGTTGGACATGTACGCATATATACAGTCAAATGTGAGCACCAAACAGAATGAGAGCCCAAAAACGTTTTTATAATAGAATGGGTACATAAACGACAACACAGAACAGCCAATGTGTTTCGGGGGTTTGGAAGAGCCCCCCCCCCCTTCTTCAGGGCTCAAACATAATACATAGTATAATGGACTCATATGCTGGAAAAAATAACCAGGGACAAAGTACTTGCTGTGTAGTGTATAGCCAACATCAGGAAATCAGCAAAACTGCTGCCATTCAATATTGATTTACTGACGAAGGGGGAGGTATTTGAACCCCTGAAACACGTCGGCTATTCTGTGCTGCCGTTTATGAACCCATTCTAATAAACGTTTTGGACTCTCATATTGTCTTGTTTGGCGCTTTCATTGGACTGTATATATGCATAGAATTTTTTCTTGGTATGAGTCTCTTGTGGTGCCTTTACAGCAGAACTCAGAGTGCGGGAAGGAGAAGCAGCAAAAGGAGGCAATTCGTTGTTGTTATCATGCAAGGAGCCTGCTAATAGGAGAAGAGGGCAGAGTGATGAGCTTACCAGGCAGCTACTTCTACTTTTCACTGTCCAGTCACAGGGTGGAGCTGTAGACAAGACCTGTCTTCTGTCCTGAACGGCAGGAGAGAAAAATTAGGTCCTGCTGGGCAGGACTGTGCTGAGTGGCAGAACTATGTAAATCTCAGCACTGGATGGAAAGAGATACAACTCCTTTGGCAGGTAAAATGGTTCCCTTATATGTATTTTATCTGTATAATTAGCTGTTTGCCTGGAGTTCAGCTTTAACCCCTTGTCTGCACACAAATCCTTTCTCAGGGCCCTGACTTTGTATAACTTGGTCCCCTATCAAACTTATTAATGCAACCTTCCCTCCTTCTTTAATATCTAGCTTAAAATCAATGTATCCAGTGTTACAGAATACTAATACCAGCAATTGGTCCTGAATGAAATACAAATTGATCCACAATTGCCATTGCTACCTATCTAAATCTCTAAGAAGCTGCACAATGCTGAACTCCCTGTGTATCTGGGCCCCATAGCATTCACATGGTCTGCTATGGCTGTAGTTATGCCCTTGCCATAGATTCTTCTGCCCCGAAGAACAACCCTTCTCTCGTCGTAAGATAGCAGTTCCAAAATCCTGACACTGGAATCCATTGCTTCAAAAAGAATCGTAAAATGTTTGAACTGATATTTTGATTCAGCATGAAAAAATATAAAAACACTGGAGAATAATTCCATGCATGTCTTAGATTCAATTAGAATGAAATGTCGGATCGAAAGATTTGATGGTAACATATTTTGCATAACCACTTTTGCATATAATTGACACTGACAGCTTACTGTTTACACCAGGGGTAAGCAATTTCAGCACTCCGGCTGTGGTGAAACTTCAAATCCCATCATGCCTCTGCCCCTGGGAGTCATGCCTGCGGCTGCCAGTCTTGCAATGCCCCATGGGATTTGTAGTTCCACAACAGCTGGAGTGCCGAGTTTGCCCACCCCAGTTTACAGGTTTATTGAGTAAACAGTACAAGAGCTAAGCACTATAACTGACAGCAACTCATCAGAACTCACTTTTTAGTGTATGTAAACCTAAAATCTATGTTTTAGTATGTGTGGAATTACACCGATCAGCCATAACATTATGACCACTGAGAGGAGAAAGTGAATAACATTGAATATCTTATCTTATTACAATGGCACCTGGAAGTCGGTAGGATAAAATAGGCAGCAACTGAACATTTTGTCCCTGACATAGATGTGTTGGAAGCAGAAAAAATGGGCAAGCGTAAGGATTTGAGTGACTTTGACAAGGGCCAAATTGTGATGCCTAGAAGACTGGGCCAGAGCAACTCCAAGACTGCAGCTCTTGTGAGATGTTCCTGATTACTTTGACACATACCACCTACCTAAACATTGCTGTTGACCAAGTACACCCCTTCATGTGAATGGTATTCCCTGATGGCAGTGGTCACTTTCAGTTGGATAATGTGCCCTGGTACACTGCAAAAATGGTTCAAGAACAGTTTGAGGAATACAACAATGAGTTGGAGGTGTTGAGTTGGCCTCCAAATTCTCCAGATCTCAATTAAAACAATCATCTGTGGGATGTCCTGTTAAAACAAGTCTGATCCATGAAGGCCTCACCTCCCAACTTACAGGACTTAAAGGATCTGCTACTGACGGCTTGGTGCTAGATACCACAGCACACCTTCAGAGGTCTAGTGGAGTCCATGCCTCAAAAGGTTAGGGCTGTTTTGGTGGCAAAAGGGGGACCTACTCAATATTAGGCGGGTGGTCATAATGTTATGGCTGATCGGTGTATATCTCACTAATATTTTGTAAATCTACTGCAATGTTTTGTTACCTGAAGATCCTGCCAGCAATAGCACTTCCAGTTGTTGGTTGATAACGCTAAGGGACTGTTTTTCAAATCTTCTGCCTAACGTGTAGCTTGGCAAATGCCATTCACATGGCACTACCACCACTAGATGGAAATTCATATGCTCCCAAGCTCCATCTAGTGGCGGTAGTACCCTGTACAAATGGCATTTACCTAGCGATACACTGGGCGGAAGATATGTAAATCAGTCCCTAAGCCATTGCCTCACAATTAGCAGCACCATTTTAAGCCTGCCTTGTGCACTTGTGTACAGTTAGCCATTGGGCTGCCTATCAGGTCTTTTGAATAGGCAGTCCAATGTCTAACCAAAGGGCCTTCCACAGTAGGCTGACAACGGTGCTGCTAATTGTACGGCAGTGGCTTATCATTGTCAGTCTGCAACAGGATGTTCTGTTGCTGGCAGGATCTCCAGGTATGGAACATTGCAACAGATTAACATAGAATGATACTAAGCATACTGAAAATAATAATAATAATAATAATAATACGCCTTAAAGGCAAACCAATACATAATGGACTCTGATTCATTTTATTGGTGTAGCACATTGAACTTCATCAAACTGCACAGAATACATCTGTACAGTATATCTTTATTCTCATATCTAAGACTACAATTCTTTTAGCTTTGCGCACATGCAGACCTTACTATTAGTTGTCACACATGCAATAACATACCAGGATCTGGGTACGTTCAGCCAGCTCTAAGTGATGCTGTCATTAATGCATTACACTAAAGCACTTTAGCAATAATACCAGTGATGGGAACGCCACTCACAGCCTGTCATGTTTAATACAGGGCTAAGCGCACTCTGCTTATTGTATCATGGCAGTTGTTGAAATTTCAATACCAATGTTTAAAATGGATGACAGCAAGGAAATTGCAATATCCATATTTAAAATCCCCGGATTACATAGTCTACCTATGCCACCAGAGGCCTGAATTAATGTAGGCTGCAATCTGAATTAAAATCAATTTTTCAATTGACATGACCGAAAGAAAAACGGTGCTTTTTCTTCTTGTAGAAAATGATGTTACCAATTAATTTCCTTGAATTTTTCGGCCTAAATTATTATATTAGATTGCTAATGTAATATGGCATTCCTGATAGATCATTTTGTATGAGAATTTCGTTTATTCTAAAGTTGATTGACATAAAGTGATATTGTTGTGAAACTACACCTGTATTGGATTAAAAATGCATGATGTAACGTAGTCTGATAGGAGCAATTAGACACATAGGTATGACTGTGTGAGACTGCTAAACCCTGGCCACTGACTGGTTACTGTAATTATTGAAGTTTGATCAGGGTTTAGTAATCATTTCAGGAACAATTCCAATCTGGTGGTAAAGCAGATTTCTGTTTTATAACAAGAAACTGGAAGCCATTTACCACAGCCAATTAAAACGTTTACCCTGTTCATTTCCTCTTAGTGAGAACCCCTTCTATCATCCAGGCCATTTTTTTTTCAATTGATCCTTATAAATTGATCCAAAGTATCAAAAGAAAAATCCCTCACGGTGTAATAACTTCTGTTAATTGAAACATTATGACGTGTTATAAGAGCCAATGTTTCCAGGCCAAACGGGGTCACTATGTCGCCCTGAGGAAGGGACCCTGCGTGGCCCTGAAATGTTGGCACTTATGACATATGTGAAAATGTTTCAATAAACAGAACAAGGAATGAAGTTATGATTCCATGAGTGCTGGTTATTTTCCTTTAAAACTTTGAAGTTCTATAAGGAGCTATCTATGTAATCACTGCAAGGACTGCCATTCTTCAAGGGTCGCAGTAGGGAGTGCAGGTGATCTACAATATCAACATTAAAAATTGACCCGTCTCTCCCAACTCCTCAAACCCATTTTGACTAACATCACACCTTACATATAGCAAAACACTGAAGTTCTGAATTGCATCATGGATGCTAGTTTTTATCTATCCGAGAAGGATGAATGGCCACACACAAAAATAAAAATGTCAATGTATCTACATGTTTTCTTGACAGGTGTAATCATTACCATCACAAGCATGACAAAATGACAAAATTATGACAGCCTCTGCTTTGCAAGACAACAGTGTTCCAAACAGAAGGTTTATTTAAAAATACGATGTAACAATATTATTGTTACATTGTATTTACTAGGGATGCACCTATACTGGTTTTTCGGTATCGAGTACGAGTACCGGTGCCGTGTGTCCAGATTATCGGGTGGTGGATCATGACCAGTCGCCCATTTTCCAGATTGCCTGTGAAGACGGTGTTCTAGCGAAAGAACACTAGCTTTATCTGCTGAGGCTGCCTGGCTTCGTGATTGGTTAGGAAGCCAAGCTGCTTACCAACAAGTGAAGCTGGCTTCCTAGCTAATCAGGAAGTCATAACCCACCACCCGGCTTCCTGATTGGAAAGGAAACCGGCTCCCTCAGCACTTACGGTTAGTGAGACTGACCGGAAGTTCTAGTATCGGAGGTAAGTATCGGAGCATTTGGGCGGTTACGAGTACTTGCACATATCCTCGGTAACGGCACCGATAACGGTACTAGTATTGGTATCAGTGCATCCCTAGTATTTACTCACGTGTAGATCAAAACTTATTTTTGATCTGCATATGACATCAGTTAATGCAGCCATACAAGTTGAAAAAATAATAAAATGTGTTCCTATTTAACCCCTGAGCCTTTGCTAACTCTAATCAGCCCTAATTAAAGAAGAACTGCGGGTAAAAAAAGGCTAACCCTGCACTGCAAGGGTTAAGTGCTCGTTTTTGCTTAGGTCCAAAAATAAAAATGTTATACTCACCTGAACCGAGGAGCCGGACAGCTATGACAATGCTCCCTCCTGCTGCAGCAAAGGAATGTCCCTCAGCGTCCTCACTTCCTATAAACTGTGTATAGAACTTGATGACTCAGGGTCCTTAAACTGCTTCAGTGGAGGGGGAGAGAGGCTCCAGGGACTGATCTAAGGACAAGCTGGCTTGGAGGATCGGGTGCGTATAACTTTTTTATTTTTAAACCTAGGCAAAAACAAGCACTGAATCCTTGCGATGCGTGGTTAGCACCAATGTAAGAAACATTTTTACGCGCAGTTCTGCTTTAACTCCTTTCTCCCCCTTACACCGTAACGATAATTTTTCTGCTGATTTGTAGTTAAAAAAAAATTTCTTTGGTGTTTTTTTCTTACCTTTAATATACATACGTTATGTTATTTTTTGTTTTCTTTGTTTAGTTTTTTCAGTGTCCCATTAAATAAATGTGCATTTCATTTATAAACAACTCTGCCATGATTTGTACATAAAACATGATTTTAGCGTCATTATAAATAATATAAATGGCGCACTTTTTGGATACAGTAATACTAGTTTTCAACTAACACTGATCAAACTAGAAAAAAAGCACAGTAAATATGCTATGATTGTCGGATGTTTAGGGCCTGCAACTGGTGGGTCGTGACCCAAAAGTGGGTTGCGACCCCATGTCCAGTTGGTCGCCACATGCCTTCCACTTTTCTAGGTGAGAGGATCCGCAGCATCCCCCTAGAGAAGCACCGAGCAGCCGTTCAAAACTATGATGCCTGGTGCCGAGTGTCGACTTGAGGTGGGATGGGGTGGGGCTATGGCCGCAAGGGAGCTCCATCCATACGTGCATTGCTTACAACTCATCACATTCAGGCTCCCGACACCTCCACGGGCACACATGGGAGCTTTACAAGCAATACACATTTGGATGGAGCACCATCACAGCACAGAAGACCACACAGGACCCAGAGTTGAGGATCCACTCCAATTTCCATAATCGCAAACAAAACGCACCTCCAAACCACAGTTCGATTGCCTGCACCGGAAAGCATAGTACCCCAACATGGAACATTGCAGTGCAACTTGGGTCGTGACTTAATGACAAAGGAAAAATGTGGGTCCTGAGGTTACATAGGTTGAGAACCACTGCTTCAGGGAATGTGCACATGTTTTAATAATTGTTTTTGATAAGTTATTTTATAGACATGTGCACTGCCAAAAAATTTGTTTAGTTTAGTTTCGTTTTAAATTCGGATTTGTGTTATTTTGTTTTTCGGGATTCGGGTGTGAAAGTCAATTCGGATTCGGAATTCGGATTCGGACCAGGTCGAACGTTCGTTTCGTTTTCGGTTCTTATTTGTTTCTTATTCGTTTTGTTTGTGATATTTGAGGGGGAAAAATATTTTTCTCCTTCTCTAATGTCACTTTGCTCCAACGAACGAAACAAATAAGAACCGCAAACGAAACAAACGTTCGGACTACCGCTACCGAATTTCGGAAATGGAAATTCGGATTCGTTTGCATTCGTTATGTCTGTAATTCAGAATTCGGATACATCCGAATGTCCGAATTTCCGAAAATGCGTCCGAATTTCGATTCGGAACCAAACGAATCGCACATGTCTATTATTTTACCTGGCAGTTCTGGCGAGGATAATGCTATAGACGAACACAGCCATTATGCCAGATGAGCAGTTATAACATCAAAAAATAGGGGATATCAGTTCTGAGAGTGGAGTCTTATAGGGAAACTTTTCTAGATACATATGTCAAAGAGATCTGCTTACAGCAAACAATCTTATGTCTCTAATGTATAGAAAAGAAAAGATTTTAAAAGTTCTATTTATATTTCAACATGGGAGCAGCCATATTTGTCATTTTATGTGAAGGCTCGGCTCTCTGGATGTATTTTGCTGAGCCACTTATCTCACCACAAGTCTACCAAACCGGGCTGTCCAAATGAAAACAATAGACTCATTGCAGTCTCTAATAAGTTGAAATACCACAGTGATCTTGACAGCTCAAGACTGTGGGGTCTATTTACGAAGCAGCCGAAGGATCTAGCCGTAGCTTCGGCTGATCCTTCTGCTAGCTTCGGCCCCAGGACCCCTTCGGTTCAGTAGAACCGAAGGGCTGCTGTACGGGCTATTCACTATAGCCCGTACAGCTCCCGAAGTTGGCCGAGCGGCTAAGTCGAGCCGAAGGCATATGCTTCGGGTCGACTGAGCCGAGGTGAAAGCCGAAGCTGGCCGAGCGGCCGGCCATTGGTCAGCCGACAGCCTGCTTCTGACAGCTGGGCGGAGCCAGCCACTTGCGCAGAGATCAGCGTCCCTGGTTTCCAGCTAACCAGGGACACTGATCTCCAGACAGCCTAACTCTCCCGGGCGCTCCGGGAGTCTCCCGTTACCGGCCGCCCAGGAGAGAAACACTGCTGGCGTCAGAATAATAATTTAAAAAATACGGCAGCAGAACCGCCGGCCAATAGAAAACAGTTGGGCGGAGCTAGCTGTCACTGCTAGCTCCGCACAATCGTTTTCTATTTATCTTTTTGTCCCACAGAAGGACCGAGCAGAACAGCCGAGCCGAATGCCGCTCAGCGGCATTCGGCTATTCACTCACTGCTGTTCGGCATCTGTAAGTATAGACCGAACAGCAGCGAGTTGCCTGCCGGAGGTTCTGCTTAGCCGATCCAGATGTTGGATCGGCTGAGTCGAACTCCTTCTGCACTTTGGGTCGGCCGAAAATGCTGAGCATGTTCGGCCAACCCGAAGCCACGCAAAGCCACCCGATGTACGGCTGATTTCAGCCGTACCAGGCTGAAGTGAATAGCCGAACAGCGTTCACTTCGCTCTAGGTCGGTCATTCACTCGGCTGCCTGCGGCAGCTTAGTGAATAGACCCCTGTGTTATTTTTTTCCCTAGGTTTTAGGGGATATCAAGAATTCAAGAGCAATTTTTCTTAATTATTGGCAAGCAAGAGGTCCTTTTTCACACAAAATAATAATATTCCGGCTATGCTGACATGTTTTCTTTAAGACACATGTAGTAGCTCTACATTAATTGAACATTGAAATAGGACCTTAAAGTGACATTAAAGTAATTAGATTTTTTTCCTCCCCCCGATGTTAGTGATGTTTCTTAATCCGATTTCTTCTTCTTTCCTTTCGTTTTCAGCTGCCCCGCAGTGCTGCTGCTGGTCTCCAATCCAGTGCTGACTTCTCTGTGCTTGCTGGCACTTCCTGTCCCACGGTGTCTGTATGCGGGTGCACGCTGTCCATAGACTTACCTTGTGTCTCTCCTCGTCTCCCGGACGAAAATCTGAACTGCGCATGCGCCCGCTCCAAGATCCTTTGCTTCCGCCCGAGATTTTTCAGATTTTCGGACGGGACCGTGCGGCGAAGACACAGGTAAGTTTAAGCCTCTTTGAAAGCAATTTTTTTTTTTAGTTTTTACATATATCTACTGCTTGCTAGCAGTAGACAAAAAAAAACGGAGGGTTTAATAACCCTTTAACTCTACTACCATGACCTAATAATACCACGTGCTTCAGAGGAGGTACCCTAATGTTGCTAGACCCACTTATATTATATCCCTTTCTACTAGGGATGCATCGATACCGATATTAGTATCAGTAACGGTGCTCATACTGAGTATTTGGCTGAGTACTCGCACAATACTGAGTACTTGCACAAATGCTCCGATACCTTCCCCGATACGGGAACTTCCAGTCAGAGGAAGATTTCCTCTGACCAGAGGTGCCGTACGGTAACATGGAGCCAGCTAACCGCATGATCAGGAAGCTGGGCGGCGAGTAATGACCCGCCTTCCAAATCCTGATTGGTCGGGAAGACGGATCCATGCTTATTGGCCGGAAATCAAAATCACATGGAGCCGGCTTCCTGGACAATCAGGAAGCCGGGCGGCATGTTATTACCCACTGCTCCGCTTCCTGATTGCCGGGGAAGCTGGCTCGATCAGCAAGTACCGAAAGCATTGTATTAGTAGTCGTACTCAATACCGAAAAACCGCATTCTGGGCATCCCTACTTTCTACCATACTTGGTGCCTCGAGACCTAGGAAAAGCTCAACATTTGCCTCCTGGACAGTGTTTGTGTTTAAGTTGCATCTACAGTCAATTTTTTTGTATTGGATATAGTAATAAGGTGTTACAAACCGTGTCTCATGTTTTATTTCTGTCTGTATCCCTGTTGGGTAGATTTGTGCTTTGTCTTTGTCCATTTGACCACTTTCTATGGGACTGAAAGTGACAAAAAATATCCAAAATTTTGATTTGTCAACTGAACAAAAAAAGAGAAGTCTTCTAATGCAGACAGTTGTGGACACCTTTCTAAGATAGGATGTTCCTCATGTTGGATAGATTCCCTTTAACCTTTTGTTGTGCTTATGAACCAGTAGACACACAGGCATAAAAACAAAACCATAGTTTAACTTACTTTTAAAATATTTCCCTTAATATCCTGTTGTGTCTACTGGACAGGAAGTGAAGGGAAATCTCCTAAATGTGATTTTAACCATTCCCTACCAAATCAAAAATGAAAAACAAAAGGTTTTATCTTCAGATTTACATTAAATGAGCAATAAGCATTATTATTTTTTGTTTTTGTGGTAGAATTGAGAAAATGTAAATATCTCAGGCTATGCCGTTCTTCCTAGTCACTTTTGTAAAAATTAGCGGTAGTATGCCACTCACCTATATGTTACTGCCCTAGATACAAGACTTCATGGAAAGTGCCTGTTAGCTAAGTGCCACCTGAGACAAGATTTTTTTCACCTTGCCTGTTAGAATCAACAGCCCTTGTTTGATGATAAGGACACAACACAATAAAGGAAATTTAGGATTGCTACTTATGCAATGCTCAACATGTCATTAAGATTAAGCACAGCTTGTTCTTCTTAAATGCAAAGTACAGTGTGTGTAGTTGTGATAAATTGTTACTAAAGTTTGTCTAAATGTGGAGACGAAGTGAAATAAATCTCTAGTGTTTATGTTTAGATTTAATCCCCAAAGCACCGTTGCTTCTACTTCTTTGCCTACATATCGTGAAGAAAAAATTAAATGAAGCCGCTATTTCCAGCATTATTTCATTATTCTCCAGTGAGACTTTGACAATTTTTCACCTGGAAGAAAAATGATGCAGAATTCAACAGAATAGTTTGCTACCATGTCTATTTTTAATAACGCCACTGCTTGTTTAATTCCTAACCATCATAACAAATTGTCCTAATTTTTCCTATATGAAACCAAGGCTCCTAGCTTCACTGGCATAGCCAACCAATAAACGTTTAATACCGAGAAAACCGTTAAGACTAGCCTGTGTGTATATATATTTTAGATATATGTTAATATTCATTTTAGTATAGTCTGCTTTGGCCTGTCAAAATTACAGATATGGAAGTTCCAATGACAAAGTGTCTATGCAGTCTCTGAACAGTAACAATTAATGTACATGGACAGGAAGATTTGTGATCTTCACGTCCTCATTCCTCTACTGATTTTATAGTTGTCAGGAGCTGTTTGTGGATCCCTCTTTGCCTCTGAACAGAACCAAGATTTAAACGGTCCCACAGAGGCTAATTGTGCAAGTGGGTGGACCAAAAATGCATGTTCGGAAAAAAGATGTAGGGTGTTGGATCTCTGAAAACATTGTCCTTAGTTAGATCTTAAGCAGTGTAAGGGAATGATTTCCTTAGGCATCTTTCCCAAAAGTGGTGGCTGAAAGTCAGGTTACAGGAGAATTATGGGGGTAGTGAAATACACTCCTTCCCATAATTAGAGCTGACGTGTGACACTGCAGTTCTATTGATCGAGAACTGAGCGATCACAAACCGATGATCGCTCAGTTCACGATCTTCTCCCTGCAGAAGGCTATGACTGTCAGTCACTCGCCCCTACAGGCATTTCCCCCTTCCCTCTCCGTTCCTCCAGCGCTGCCTCTAGAAAGGCATAGCCAGCTGTCAATCAGGTAGAGGGGTGGATCCGGCCAATATTGTCAGGATCTTTCCCGGCTGCAGCATGGCTCTGTGCTGTCAGCATATAGCAGGCAATAACATGCTTTATAGTGAGTTTTGGGTCACAGGAGGACATTAGTAAATGTCCTCCTGTGATCCAAAAGAGTACTAATGCCAAAAACAGTTTTGCCATAGTTCTCTTTTAACCAGCATCTTAAGCGATCATATTAATTACCCCTCAGCATTCCTCCAGTTTTACCAGTCCAGTATGCGATTTGCTCAACAGTACCAAGCCCTGATAAAGGGGACCCTTTAGACCCTCCAAAGGTGTTGGCTTTTTATATGCTGTAGGAATCTGAATGAAATCAAATTCAGACTTTATAGCGTCTGCTTTTGACACTTTCCTCCTTGCACACCCAGACCCAACGCAAGCAAAAATGCATGTTGACAGCCATTAAAACTGGTGTAAGAGCGAGGAGCTGAAGATCAGCAATCTTTACACATGTGTAAGTGCACCCTCAAAATAAAATATATCTTTAAGGCCTCATTCACACGACTAACAGCTGGCTCGTACAGATCTGAGCTGCGTGCATGGCCGTATCGGGCCGCTCCCGGGAAGGACAGGTGCTGCGTGTGATTTGTACGCAGCAGCCTGTTCTTCTCTATGGGAGTACGCGGCCGTATGCTCACCCGAACTGCACGTCCATGCGGGTGCGGGTGTCCGTACTTGTATGCTGACAGGATGGATCCTGTTTGCGTCCGAGCAGGGACACCCACACGGACGCGCAGTTCGGGTGAGAGTATGGCAGCGTAGGCCGCGTACTCCCATAGAGAAGAACAGGCTGCTGCGTACAAATCATACTCAGCACCTGTCCTTCCCGGGAGCGGCCCGATACGGCCTTGGACACAGCACGGATCTGTACGGGCCTACAGTTAGTCATGTGGATGAGGCCTAAAGTAGTTGTAAACCCTAAGGGTGGATGTATTGCTTGATGCATTTCCCACTTTGCATTGCACATCAATGAGCTTCATAACACGTCAACACACATCACCGCGCATTGACATGTGTTTACATGCACCATGATGCATATTAATATACATTGTTGTGTGTCATGGCAGGTCTTGGCATGCGTTGATGTGTGGTTTTATGGTTTTCCATTGATTTCAATAGAAAATGCATCAGGCAAAAAACAAAAAGGGTGAGACTCTTAACCACATTGAATGACATTTACTTTGCTAATCACTATCATTTATCAAAACTAGGACAGACAGAATCTGAAGCAGCTACCCATGGCAACCAATCAGCTTCTCTCTTCAGGTGGTTCAGGTAATCTTTGAAAATGAAAGAGTATCTGATTGGTTGCCATGCACAGCTGATGCAGAATTTGTCTGCTCCACTTTTTATAAATTCCCCAGTATGCAACAACTGCCATTTTGTAATTATAGTACTTACCTTCACCTTTTTTATCCTTTATTGCATCTCTGTGCTACTGATTTCCTGCAGCATCTTTGCAGCCACTACCTGTCTACATTTATGTACTCCAGCAATGCATGGCATTTCTCAGAGTAGGTTTCTTGATTGTTAGGATAGTGGACCATTGCTCAATTGCAGTAACACTATTTGGAGACTGGGTAAAATCATTATCTGCTGCTCTCCTTTCCGAACGCCCCTTGTCCTGAAAGGTAGGTGCTGAAGCGACTGCGGATCACAGTGTACATCAGAAATGTCACCAGCACACCAATGGATGATGTCCAAAAACAAAATGCAACTTTTCGGGGCCACGCAGGGTCCCATTCATCAGGCCTAACAACCATGTTAAGCCTGATGAACGGAACCCTGTGTGCCCCCAAAATGTTTCATTTTTGATGTGACATTATGCATAAATAAAAGACGCTTTATTTTGGACATCATCCACGGGTAAAATCATTGTCATTCTACTACTGGATGTGCCTACCTTCATGGAGGGATTGCCAGATATTGTTTTAACCGAAGCCGCAGATCTGAAAATTTACATTTTAAAGCGCGTATGGGATTGTATTGACAGGGTTTATGAATACTTTAAATTTCAAGATCAATTTTACTTGAATTTTAATGTAAAAGTGTATAAACTTTATTATATTTTTTTAACCACAGTGTGGGCAGTGTACAACCACAAATACTGTACAATCGATCGACTTTTGACTAACCAGCAGGTTAGAAAACTTCAGTCGATCGTACGATTTTCGCAAGGTTGGTGGCGTTTCCGTACGTCAAAATTCGTACGATCTACTCTGCACATGCACAGACGAAAATACGTGCGGTCGATTACCACAATTCGTGCAGGTTCTTTCTTTTAATTACCGCTGATCCAACCTAGCGATAATCGGGGCAGGATGTGGCTGCCGTACGAAAATCGTACGACGGTTCAATCATCGGCCGAAAAGTGTCATCCGATGATCGCAAGGTGTATGGGCAGCCTAAAGGTGCCCATACACCTTACGAAAATCGTCCGATTTTTGTATGCGATCGCGTTTTCGTCCGATATTCGTAAGGTTGATGGGCAGTGTAAAACCGCAAATACTGTACAATCGATCAACTTTTGACTAACCAGCAGGTTAGAAAACTTCGGTTGATCGTACGATTTTCGCAAGTTTGGTGGCGTTACCGTACGTCAAAATTCTTAGAATCTACACTGCACATGCGCAAATGAAAATACGTGCGATCGATTACCGCAATTTGTCCAGGTGCTTTCTTTTAATCACTGCTGATCCAACCTTGTGATAATCGGGGCAGGATGGGGCCGCCGTACGAAAATCGCCGTCCGATGATCGCAAGGTCTATGGGCAGCCTAAGACTGAACCTACAAACATCTTTGACGCCTGGATGTGCTTACCTGTAAATGTCTTTGCTCATCTCTATTTGTCCCTTCACGGACTCATGCAGGTTTATATTTCTTACAAGAGCTGCCTGAAGAAACTGCATAGAGGATACACTTTGTATAGCGCACCACCTGCTGAATGCAAGTGGTAAATATGAAATATTCATATGCAATTTTCCATATTTTTCTTGATGGAAAAGAAATATACAAATATTATTGCAGAGTTGAACAAATTAATTAAAAAAAAGAAGTAAAAAAAATCTTCCTTTTAATAAAAACTTAAGAAAAAAAAAACATGCATAGTCCCTTCCATTATTAAAAAGCATAACACTGAAAAATTGTATTATTATGTATTATTTCCAAAAAGCAGCTAAGAATTTTTATATTGTTGTGAACAAAACAGTTTTGATATTTTTATGAACTCCTCACAACTTGAATTCGATAAATCAGATGCTATAAAGAAGAATCTGTCTTAAAGTCACCTCTAGGAAGCAGTGAACCCTTCACATGTCATTAACACTGCACATGCACGTTCTTCAAGGGGACTGAAAGCAGCCAAGACGCAGACGTAGACTACCAACAGTTCCAAATAACTACAACCAATTTCCTTATATTTTCTTTCCATGTTAATGCACTAAAAACCCGACGGGGACATCATAAAACATGTTTGTTTGACTACTAACATCGGTGACTCATAGGGGCCGGTCGAGAAAATAATAATGATAAAAAAAATTCTAAAAAATAAAACACGGCTATGGGGCTTGTTAACCAAGACGTTACTAAATTACGTATTGATGAATTCTCAGGCTTATGGCCTTTAGATATTTGTTCAGGTTCCTGCAAAGAAGGAAATATACTCCTCCAGCTTGCTGACTTTGTGCTGGTGGATTTAATTTTTATTTTTTGGAATCCAATCTTCAGCTCTCATATGAGTAAGTGCCCAACGAAAACCTTAGGGAATTTTATATAGTACATGTTGTCAGTATTTTAATCATCCCCAGCTGTCAAAACGCATGTAGCCCGCCTCTTCTATTTAGAATGTGTCTTCTAGGCATAAAATAATTAAAGGTACGGGTCCATAAGGTAAGCTGAGAGCCACTCCAATGTGACAAAACCCAACATATGAAAGGCATTATTTCAGGAAGTTTTAAATATAAATTTTGTTTTGTCAGAAGGCTGCAGGGCACACATTTTCTGTACTGTCAAGTTTGATAGTAAAAATATTTATATTTCAAAAAGGAAGATTAAATTGCAGCTTGTGTGCAAGGCTTTCCACACACCCCTGTCAGTTTATCATAGTGTTTCATAACAGACTTATAGGTTTGCACATTTTTTTTTTCTGCTGACACGAGTCGGGCTTTTTTGTAGTGTCTGATCTTGTGGTGTAAACCTCTACGTAAAGACAACTGGGTCAGGCCTGGGTTCTGTCTCACAACAGACAAGCAATTTCAAAGTGCTTTCTTACAATGCAAACCAGTCTGAAGAAACATTATTACTATTATTGTTATTATTATTATTACTATTATTGTTATTATTATTACTATTATTGTTATTATTATTATTACTATTATTATTAGCATTATTATTATTATTAGCATTATTACTATTATTGTTATTATTATTATTATTATCCTTGTTGTTATTATTCTTATGCATTTTTACATATTATTACATGTTCTATTTATTTCCTTTTTTTATATCCTGGTGCTTGTTGACTTTCCTGTCAATTTATTTAAATTGTATTTCAAAGCTAGACAAAAGGCTCAGTTCACAAAGCTTTAACACCAATATAAGGGTCTTAATATAACACTGGGACTAAGGGGCTGAAAATAACTGTGATTTTTTTAAAAGCAGCCCCATTGTCAGTGCCGGATTTCCCACATGGCTAACCAACGCCCGGCCTCGGGGCAGCAGGGAGTAGAGGGGCAACATGGGTGTGGAATTCTTATCTGCCAATGCCCGAGACATGCAGTTCCGGGTGCGGGGCGGGTAGTTGTTTTCTACATTTAGCCCTCCTTTAAGCAAAGAAGAGCTTCCATATCCAGTCACAGGCTGGGGGCAGGGAGCTGATCTATCTGTATAAAAAAGAGAGGATTAACCCGTTAGGAGATAACGGGTTAGCAGCGGTCAACTTAGGGATCCGGACAAGTCAATTGATTGCAAAAAAGTTGATTTTATTGAAAAACGACATTTAAGACAACATATTAGACTCACTAATTACCATTAAAACCTTGTAGATAACAGACAGTCATAAATTAAATGTGGATCGATCCTCATTCATATTCACCTTGAATCCCCACCGAGGAGGGAAGTGACCGATGTAACTAGTACTTTGGTCTCTCTTCCTCCATACAAATCCCCATGTGCATATCAACCTGCGTGAACTACAAGGACTGAAGGGATTATCCCAAAAGTAGGGATTATCCCAAAAGTGTTGCTTAACTGCAGCCAAGTCACCTGGTTGGCTGGTGACTTACAGATCTTTACAGCTCCCGTACATGAATTTCAGCTGTGTATTCTGTTCACCTGGAGTTCAGCTCTATAGAAAAACTGTAGGCAAAGGGTGAAAGAAATTCTACTTCTTTTATATTTCATTAAAAAAATGGGTAATTTGTTGTGTTTTGGGGCATTTAATTAAATTTGTAACTAAATTTTGGGGTTTAATAAGGAGTTGCGCTAATATTGCGCAACATAAAAATTTTCAACTACCACCATTTTATTCTATAGGGTCTTGGCATTCAGAAAATATATAATGTTGGGGGGTTTTACGTCATTTTCAGGCCTAAAATGTGGAATATAACATGGGTGCAAAAATGGAAAAAAGGGCCTCAGTCATGAAGGGGTTAAGCCACATACATATTCACTAAAAATAAAAGCTAATTATGTTTTTTACACTATGCTATGTTGAATTGCCTTGACTGATTTCTAATTGAGTGAAAGCATCTTCCCCCTTCACACCAGAGGAAACGTCAATTTAGAATGCAGCAGGATTGCCTGCATTGGCTGCTAAAAAGAGAGAACAGGGAGAACAATAATTGTAGCCTCAGAAAAATAAGTGTCACGTTTTTGGAACTATTATTTTGTTTTTTAATCTATCTTTATTAATCAAAGATTTTATATTAAGAACAGTGTTGACAATTTTTAATTATGCTTAAAGTGACATTAAAGTCAAAGTTTTGTTTTTCCCCCTTCCCAATCCTACTGTAGGGACTTACATTAAATGTTGTTTCTTAATCTGATCATCTTCTTCTTTAATCTCTTTTTCAGCTGTCACTCCAGCGCTGTTGCGCCCAACCCAAGATCCTTTGCGGCCACCCAAGACTCTTCAGATGTTTGGACAGGAGCGCGCGGTGAAGACACAGGTAAGTCTCAACCCTTTTTAAAAGGTTTAAAAAAAATGTTTTTTTCATATATCTACTGCCTATTAGCAGTAGATATATACAAAAACATGCAAGGGTTTAATAACCCTTTAATAGGACCACACTTATGATTAATACATCTACGTGTGTAATTCTAACAAGCACATTCAACCTAGAGCTGCAGAAGCCTTAATGAAAACTCCGGTCAGAAAAAAAAAAATTAACCCTTACAAGGGTTAAGTGCTGATTTGGTCTAGAGAGCTAAAATAACAGAGATACACCTACCTGAACCTTGAGCATCTCTGGCTGTCCCTGCAGCCTTTTCTCCCCCAGGCTCTGGCTGTCTATGGTCCTGTGAGTCATCACGTCCATTACAGTGTATAGGACGTGAGGGATATTCCACTGCTGGAGGGGTAGAGAGGCTGCGGAGACCGGTCTATAAGCCAGGTGGGATTGGGGATCTGGTGAATTTGCAGTGCAGGGATAGCCCCAATGCAAGGGTTAAGATTTTTTTAACACATCTATATGTTTAATTCTAACATGCCCAGGTAATTTGGGGCTACAGGAGCCTTAAAGTCTCTATGTGATTGTGGGATTTAACCACTTGCCCATCATCTCAGCCAAGATAATGCTTCTGTCAAAAAAAAGCAGAGCGGCATGTTTGTTGTATAGTGACCGCTCTGCGGCACCCAGTTTACTAAGAACTGGGTGGGGAGATCTGTAAGCGCCATACACATGTCCCCACCCAGCTTTTAGCAACCTGAGATGCAATGGCTAGCTTCCTGCCCAGCTCTTGGCAACAAGTGATGTCAATTTCCTGGTGTCTCAAAAATGGTTAAAATGGACTGAAAATTGCCCGTTTCTGATGATGTACAATTGCCAATATATATCCAAATTAGAGTATCTGGCAGTAATGGAGGGTACTCAGAATTTTACATAGAATACTTTATTGAGCAATATGAATTTATGTGATTTGTAGTTTTTTTTTTAATATAGCACGACCCATTGCTCTTCCAAATTCTCTTCCTGACAAGTCATTTAGCCTGGTAGAAATTTCACCTTGGTTGTACATTTAAAGTGTTATGTTCACATACTGGTCAAATTATATATGTTCTGTCGTACAAACACCTTACCTGTACATTACGCTGTGTGTTTAAAGGCACTTCTTTAATGTAAAGAGATAAAGAGTGATAGAAAATAAATAACATAGTGGTTGTCTGAGATATTTTATGGCCTGTGTACATCCCACCTCATAATAACACTGAAAGTGTGGTTTTAATATAATTTTCACAAGAAAAAAAAATTAAAAACACAAGAAAACACCTCATCATTCCTCTACAAGAACAGGAGCTTTTGTTTGAAAAGGATGTGGAATAAATAAAAGTGCCAGCGCAATATATTGGACTTACTGATTAGATTCTAATATAGTTAGAAGCATTAGGCACACCATAACAAAGCAACCCTGTTCCACGGAATCTAACACAAAGCATAAGTTGCGGCCTTCTAAATTTCAAGGAAATAAAACACACTACTTAATTGTCCAAGGCCTGCGCATTCTACTTGATGCACATCTACCCAGAGCCACAAAGAAATTTATAAAGAGTAAGCGTAACTAGGGAAACATTTTTAACTCTGGCCCACTAAATGGCAATGACGTGTTTTTCCTAATCACCAAATGTTGTGCTTCTCTATCACTTCATAATTATCTGCTCGGCCTGACAAATATAATCGCAGGTAATGAGAATACCATAAATACAAATAAGTATGTGTGCTCACATGAGGGACATCTCGGGCTCTGCCTGAAACAGACCATGTTGTGTCTGCTCCATTTGCCCGAGACGTAGGCCGCAGCTCAGAGCTGGTTTCCCCTCCTTAACCTCTTGGGATCCGTCCATCTCTCCAGTGGCTCTGTCCCATAACCACATCTGGCAGCTTCCTGGCAGTAATCTCACCCTTAGCCTAGGGGCTTCATGATAATTCTCCTGAATCTAGCATTAATTTCCAGGCTCACAGTAATTGGCACACATCAGATGAGATGAAAAAGAGGACAGAGGTCCATGAAATAGAGTCAACATGTAAGATTGTTGAACTGTAACAATTTACAGAGAGAACTGCAAGAGAGCCTAACTTAATTTTTTTACTAACTGCAATGAAAACAAAAATCCTGTATACAATATATAAAACTGGATCTTTGTTTATTTAGCGGTAGAGGGAAATTAGCAGTTATATGTAATAAACCAAGCTGACTTTCAAAAAACGATTTAACAAAGCATTCCAATAAAAAAAAATACATGCACATACTTTATTTTCTGTCTCATATTTAAATATATCACACATTTATATGCTTAACAATATATATATATATCTTGATGTAGTGACTTCTTTTGATATTTAATAAAACCAATATTTGTAAAATAATACATAAATAAAATAATAAAAAGACCTTACAGTGTATCTCTAGGCAAAACATTTTTTTTTAAGATTTGGATAGAGTAAGGGATTAAAGCTGCCCATACACTAATACTTTCTTCGTTCAGCCTGCGGGCTAAAGGAAGAAAAAATATGGCAGATTACTCCTTCAATGCGCACGAGCATTCATATAGGAATCTCCGGCTGTCCTCATTGCATTCTGATGTCAGACCCTGTCCCCTGTTAGAGTACCCGAAGAGAGCCAGCAGCTTATTGACTGCCAGCTCTGTTTGTTCGAAGATTTTCCAGCCGACTGCTTCGATCAGCTCATTGAGGGATGTTGGCCGAAAAGTTGCAAATTTCAACTTCATCAAGAGCCCACTGAAATTCGCATAGCATATGGCCAGTTTTAGGAAGATTTAGACTGTCTGTCATTTTTTTTTTAATTTGCTAAACATAAGGGAATGGCTGAATATAATTTTCCAATAGGTCAGTCAGATAATTATGCAGCACTATGACCCCTGTAGCTGCTGTCCACAAAATGGAATTTGTACTTAGCAGGGGGGGTTTCCCCTTAGTTTAGTGAATGATGCGAAACTCTGCTGACTTCCATCATCCAATTATGTTCAAGCAAAAATGCAATTTTTTAATTGTCCTTGTAAATAATTGGGTATTCTTTGCACAGTGAAATTTCAACACATTCACCAAGCTAAGGGGAGACTTCCCTTGCAAAGTGCAATTTTTTTTTCTAATGTGCCTTTAGTAAATCAACACTATAGAGTCTAATCAAAGTGCTAGACAAATGTCCAAGAATCCAAAATCTATCAATGATAAAAAAATTATATTCTACATGAAGTTAAAAACAAAGTTTTGGCTATATGTACACTTTAAAGATCAAATGGAGCCATCTTTATTATTGCTATAGAGTCAGGCTTATTGCTATGGAAAAAAAGGGAAAAAAGAAAAAAAAATGTTTTAATTTATTTTTGACATTAATTAAATGTTGCAGGGACTTAAGAACTACATTACGCTCCCTAAGCAGGGTTGATGATTGGAGTTCTGTTCGAAGGGTGTGTTAAATATCTTTGCTATGTCTAAAAACAGCAGACGTCCAGCACACTGCCAGCATGGAGAAGATTGACACAGTTCTAAAGCATTTTTAACACATTACAAATATATGTATCCTTTAGTTTTTATGCAGCCTGACTGTGTAATGATAAAAAAACAGCTTCAGTCGGACACTAAAATGAAATTGATGAATGAATGAAATAGCAAAAAATGCACTTGGATTTTGTCACCTATACAATGCCCCGAGCCACTTGTGTAGCTTATTTTTTTAAGTGATCACTGACTCTATACAAGGTGTACAGTAGTACTGCTAACTGATTTGTGAAGGTTAAATTGGTACTGTGGGTAATGTATTTCAATCTGAAAACCAGTCAACAGAAATGCAGTTTTCGTTTGCTTGACTGGTGAATGGTTGTGGCAGATCGCAGTGAGATTGATTCCAGTTCTTGCCCAAGCAGCTTAATAATCTGCTTCCTATAGCTGGGCCATATCAAAGGTGAAGTGAGGACGAAGAAAAAAAAAAGTATTGTGCTTGAAAGGTATTGCTCCATTCTACACACTGTTCTGGCAACGGCGATATATAAATGTGGCAGTGTCAGACATACTGTCATTTCGCCTACGATGGACAAGACCGTGTCACATCCTGAAACAAAATTACTTATTGTGACCTCTGAAATTGTAGGCTGCTTTTGAACAATGCCATAAATAGAAGGAACGTTACCTCTGGTTAATGGCACTGAAGGGTGGTGAGATAAAGAAGCTGGCACAACTGCATTGCCTTCATGATAGTTACATCAATAAATTGATGGGAATACATTAGGAGACAATAGTTATTTTAAACAGACATATTATGTTCAGGATTAAAAAATTAAATGTATGCATTTTCCATACCAATCTTCAAGAAGTAGTGCAGATTCTGAATATTACTGGCAGCAGAAATGGGCTCACACCAAAGAAAAGAGTCTAAAAAGTGAACGGATTTTACTGTTGTCTCTCCTATGAAGGGCTGGACTTGTCAGAGTGATGCTCCAAGGTTGTGACTCTTTGTTTCACCTTGGTGGCAGTTGATGGGCAAACAGAAACCAGACAGGGTATAAGGCAGAGATGAAGACTGTGAGTGGACCAAGCGTCATGGTCAGGTCAGTAACTAGATTATAACCAAAAGTGACCAGGAAGCAGAGACAGGAGTCAAGTAGAGTCACAATCCTAGGAACCAAGAGTTAAAGAGACCCTGTCGCCAGGCCATTTATTTCAACAGAAATCTTCCCCTAAAATGTTATTTTATTTACCTGTAAGAGCCACCCTTGTAAAGACCTCCAAAAGACCTGAGACTGTTGCTGGGCACCTTCAACTTGGATGTGATGTAACAGCCTCAGCAAACTTAGCTGCCACTGTATACTATTACCCTTCGTTCCTGTCCCGGCTGCTACTTGAAAGGTCATGTAGAGTGGTGAGAGGAAGGGCAGGGGGCTGGCCATGCGCAGAGAGTAATTAGAAACTCCCAGAGGAGTAGAGTGCTATGACATGCAAGGAGGGAGGGAGCTGTAGGGAATTGACTCTCCTGCAGTAGTCAAATTTTCCAAAACGTTCAGAACATTACATGTGAATAAAAATAATGTATGGAAAGGAAAAACACTGACATTCTTGATTTTTCTTGGCTTTACCTGCATGTTTCTAAATCGGGGACAGAGTCTTTTTAAGCTAAATTGCATCAAAGAAGGATCCATCAAAAGCTGAACTCCAGCCAAATATAAAACACAGACTATCACAGCCTTGTGTTGATTAAAGCATTTTAAATGTATTAAAGCCTCTAATCTTTTAGATTGTAAGGCCTCACGGGCAGGGCCCTCCTTACCATCTTGTCTTAAATTGTATTGTGACTGTAATGTCTTCCTTATATTGTAAAGCGCTGTGCAAACTATTGGCGCTATATAAATCCTGTATAATAATAATAATAATGAAAGTACCTAATTATGACTTAGTTCCTGCATCTTTTAATCCTCTGTACAACAGGACTCAAACTAGGTAAGGGAGGGAAGTACTGGGGCGAATCAGGTGTGCTGCAGTTCATATAAGCTGGCAGGGAACATTATGACAGATGGGGAGAGGAGAGGGATGACTCATCACTGTGCTGCCGCTGTGCATTCACTGCCCAATCACAGGCTGGGGACAGGGAGGAGATCAAGATGCATTGCTTAACACTACCAGCAGAAAAAAATCAGGCTACCACCCTAGCTCTTCTGTCTGGTAGTGCTGTGTATATTTCAGGACTTGATGTATGACATAAAAAGCTTCTTGCAGGTAAAACAGCTTCTATATACTGTAATATGTACTGTAATTCTACACAATACAGTTTATAAACATAAATCAGGCTGTAACGAATGAGTTCCCAGAGTGTAATTTAATTATTGCTAAAAGAAGTGTGTCCTGCTGCAAATAAATTTGATGTGATTAGGTTCTGACTGAAGCAGTGTCACAGTTCAGCTGCAAACTTGCAGCTGAGCTGTTACTTGTAGTTCTACATGTATATGCAGACCTCTTACCCCTGGTTCTGCAGGCGTGCAGGGCTGTGCTGTTGCTTGTAGTCCTCCGGGCATGTGCTCTAAACCCGACTCACTCTTGCACCAGTCTGGCAGCTTTAGGCGTCGGCTGGCCATTCCTGCTGTTTCTTATGCAGCTTCTCGGCCAATCAGTGCAGTCCGCTTGTGGCCTTTCCTGTGGATCCTCCCTCTTCCTGTCTCTATTTACATCCAGGGCAGAGACCGACATGCTGTCCGAGCAACACTTCCCTAAGCTAGATGCTGAGCCCCTGTTTGTGATTGAGCCCGAATGCCTTGAAGTTTATCCGTGTCCTGATCGTTGGCTTGTCCCTGTAAATCTTTGTCCTCAGACTACCCTGAACTTTTACTTGTCCCTGGTGATCCCAGTCTTCTGTCTGCCCTATTCTTTTGATAATAGCTGGAAATCCCAGTCTTCAGATTTTTCCGAGAAAGTCCTGGTCCTCCATCTGTCCCTGACCTTTGTTTTGTCCCCTGTATGTGTGTCTCCAACCTGTCCAGAACTCTGGCCTTGTCGACCATTGTTGTTTGTTAGGGGAGTTGGGTGGACCTAGGGATTGTGACCTGGGGTCAGCACTCATGCAAACCCATCTCCACCATCAGGAGCTCTGGTGAACACCGGCTGGCCCTTAGATTCCACATCCTGAGGGACCCCATGCCACCTACCATGGTAGCACCCTGCCCTTTACCTTGTCCTACCAGCCTATTCTGTCTTTCACTGCTTCATTCAGCTCCCCTGCTCTGTTCCCTGCTTGTACTTCAGCTCTGAGAGTCATCATCCTACACTGCTTGAACCCTTTTCTCTAAGTGTCCCTGCCAGTGTAGTAAAAAAGGGTCCACATACCCGATTCCAGTTCATCCCCGAGAGCCCTGATCACAGACTTGTCAACTTGAAGTTTTGCCTACTGGCAGGGTCTCTTCAATTGAAAAAATGTTGGCACTTTTACATTGTTTGAAGACAATATGGTATAATCTAGAATTCTTCTCCAATTTAAAAGCTTCCCCTCCAAACATTCTCTAAATGTACTTTGGATTAATAACCCCACAAAATAAGACGTTTCTTATATTTGGTTGTTGGTTGTGTTTTTCCCTAAGACTTTCTGTCCTGAACAAGATATGCATAGCCAGCTGCTGAACTCTACGTGATCTTGCCCATGTAAGCCTTTAGTGAGTGGGCTTAACCTATAACTTCCTTTACGAGTTACATACAGGACATAATTCTCTCTAGTAAATTCTCAAGTCATCTGCCTGGGTTAGTGTGTAACTTTGTAACAAAGCCCCTATCTGAAATGACTGAAAGTACTCCTCATGTTCGCCACTTTATAAATTTTGCCACAACCCCTTAGAAGCCTGTACTGTGTTTAATGGGAATAAAGAAAAAAATGGATATCAGAGGTCATGAAGCAAATCCACAAAACAGATTGAGGTCAACTTAAAGAGAACCTGTATTCCGGTTAACCCCTTTAAACTGAAGGCTGCAATGCAAAGGTGCCTGCATGTATGGTCAAATAATTTATAGAGGTCTCCAAGCCTGAAGCGCCTATATGAGTTTGCCCCTAACCAGCATTTTCTCATGTTTACTATTGGTCCACCTTTGTGATGGATAGTCTCTCTATGAATAGTTACGCATATAAGAAAGGAAGGGATAGGACCAAGAAAAAAATCAGAAATTGAAGTCACCAATTACATATTAGAAATCTCCAGGCTTAGAGCTTCTTGCAAAGTTTTCTGAAGAGACCTTAAGTGTGATCAGAGGGGAGAGTTCATTAGCAATGTCATTGTCTAATCATATTCTGGGGCTAGGGAGATGACCAAGCTATACTACTTAATTGCAGTAGAGAAAAGTGAGGTCAACAACCTGGCTGAGTTGTCTGGTAGACCTGTGTAAATCTCCGGAATTTATGGGCAGAAATACGCAATCCTTTGACAGGCAAAACTGCTCATACACTTTGTAATGTATATACTGTATATATATATCGCACTCACGGCTATCTGCATGGAATTTGCACATTCTCCTTGTGCTCACATGGGTTTCCTCCAGGTATTCTTATTTCCTCTTACAATCCAAAAACATGCTGGTAGATTTATTGGCTCCTGTCTAAATTGCCCTGTATGTATGCATATTTAGCTACCAGGGACACTAATGTGAATGTGCAATATGTAAATTGTTCACACTATATAAATACCTGTAATACCATCTTGTCTTAAATTGTATTGTGACTGTAATGTCTTCCTTATATTGTAAAGCGCTGTACAAACTATTGGCGCTATATAAATCCTGTATAATAATAATAATAATAACATACCTCAGTGCTCCACACAGTAGCAGTATTATTGCAAAAACGTAAAAATTCAGTAGGCACTAGACATGCAACTCTTGAGTTTTGTTTTATATTGAATGGATTTGGATTCATTTTTTTTGTTTTTCGGATTTCCGATCCAAACTATTTGAATTTTTGTTTTGGAATGAAGTCGTATGACCTTGCCTGTAATGCAACCCCCAACAGCCCCAAAAAATCTGATTGGCCAAAAAACAGTCACATGTCAGATTTAGTTTCGTTTTGAATGAAATTCTGATGGAATTTGTTATTTCCTTAAAAGACAGACCCAGACTGAGCGGAGGGGCTACATGACTGGAGGGAGTCCCTGGAGAAGGGGTTAAAAATAAAATTGGAATAGCTGTTCCTACCTGATTGGACGTTGGGGCCAGGTGTCCCGGAGGAGCCGCATGGGTAGGAACTGCAAGGGCTGAGGGGCGTTCTTTCTGGAAAATCGACGGAGGAAGCAGGTTGTCCCACCCTCCCTCCCTGAATTTTGTGGTTCTGATGGTTGCTAGGTTCTTTTTTATGTCACGGCAGCTTGGCAGGTTAGGGGGTCTTTGGGGGGGTCTGAAAATCAGAGTCAATTACACAAATGGGGGGCCATCAGCTAGTATGGGGGCTTCCCCCCGGTTGATGTCAGGATTTGTAGGGGGCGGGGCCTGGCCCCTTGGAACTATGGAGTAGTAATTGTCCTCGAGCTGGTTGGGGTGCGGCTGGGGACATGGGAATAATTTTTTAAGAGAGGCCTTATTTGGGCTGTTGGGCACCCAGATACCCCTTCTCAGGTCAACAGTCATTTAGAGTATTTATATATATTATTAGGTTTATTACGTTGGTTATTGTTAAAGTTGGCTTGTTTAACAAAAGGGCTGCTGTGGCCGTTAAAATCCATGTCGCGCAGTCTGTGTGTTTACTGGGGTTTTTAACAGAGTGAAGAAATCGACGAATCCATCAGTCATGGGCATTCGGAATCCGAATTTCGTTAAATGGACATTTCGTGCGCATTCAGACGCCTTTAAATTCAGAAATTTGGAAACGTCCGAATGTCCAAATATAATCAAATTCATATGAATATCCATTTGGAATGAAATAAAATTTACACTTAGAGGTCAAACAAGCGTAAATGCTTAAAGTGCAGGTTTTATTATACCAACATTTCGGCGGGTCACAGCCTGCCTTTCTCAAGGCAACGGGTACCCAGACAAACTGTGAATTAAATGTGATTTGGAGGAGGAGAGATGATGTCACATCTTTGCCCCTTCCTCTCCTCCTCTAGTCATAGAACGCCTTGTATTCTTTGAAAACAATATAAGGCATTTTGTGAATGGGCAATTAGTGAGGAGAGGCGGGGATGCGACAGGGGCACCTTAATGCTCAAGTCATATCCCCCACTCCCTGCAGTGCCCAGAAGACCGGCGTTATGTGTAGGAACTGGCTTGCTGCAAGGTAATATTTTTACACTTTGCATAGGCCCTCCACACACAATATGCAGCTTTTTAATGATATCTTACACACCAAGTAGTAATTTTTCCTGAAGTTTGGCTTTAATTAATTATTTATAATTTGTGATTAATTATTATAATGAAAATTATTTATTTATTATTTGTTAGCACAGAGCCTTAAAATAACTGCACTTATTTTATCACAGGTGTAATCATGGAGTGTGGAGCTACATAGGGCTGTGCTCTAAATGGCCCATCTTTGATAGTTGGCACAAAGGAAATCGTTTTTATACCTGAGCCCTGGCCATTGTACATTGCATGTCACTGAGCTGTTTTGTGAGTCCAGAACTGACAATGCTTCTACCCTTTAATGGGCTTTCCATGCAATAGTTAAATGTGGAAGTAAAGAGTGAAGTGATCGGTGATATCATGCAGCTATTTCTGTTGAAGATCAACACAACAACGCAAATTCCTCAGCCGCTGGAACGGGAACTGAGATGAAGTTTAACGCCTAACACTTCTCCAGGGTCCAATGAACTTTCTTAAATCAGCCCTAAATGAAAACATTTTTCTTTTCTTTATTTATAATTGTGACATTTTGCGAAGATAAGCAATTTTATATGAATTTGTTTATTTGCTTCATTTTCCCTTCTATGTCTTTTAGTCATAAAGTACTTGACCCTTTATGGGATAATAAAAGCATAACTTCACTATGAGGGCTCATGCACACGGCCGCAAAACATGCAGCGTTTTTATTAGACATGTAAAGCGGCCCAAAAAATTTGTTTTATGATTTTCTTTCTTTCAGGTTCGAAAGCCGTCTTGTTATTCGGATTCGGATCTTTCGGGATTTCGTTTCAGTTTTTGTCCAATTTAGTTTAATCTTGAACGGAATTCAGATAAACCGAAATTTAGTTAAAAGAACATTCAATTTTGTTTGCATTCGGCTTCATTGGAATTTGGATGCATCAGCGGGACACCAGACAGAGAATCCTGCTCAGTTCCTGGCAACTGGCGACATCAGTGCACTGGCCGGAAAGCTAAGAGCAACCTTGCACGCTGTGGCTGCCCCTCTGTCGCCCCCCAGCACCACCCGGCCATCCCCCAATGAGATGCCACCTGAGGCAACCACCTCAGGCTGTCTCATTATAGGCACGGCCCTGCATGTACCCATCTATACGCATGTAAACCATGTAGATGTCCAATGCATACATACGTAAATTTAAAAGAGAACTATGGGGTAAGTGTTTTTCCCCATAGTTCTCTTAAGGGTCATGGGAGGACATATACTAGCGTCCTCCCGTGAGCCAAAGCTCAGTGTACCGCAAGCTACAGCTCACGGTATACTGAGAGGTATACTGAGACCGCCGCAGCCGGGGCGGATCCCGACATTAATGTCAAGATCCACCCAGCTGCGTGAGTGACAGCTGGCTCTGCTTATCTAGAGGCAGAGCCAGTTGTACCCGCCCCTTCCCCCATCCGTTCCTCCACTCAACGCTGGAGGATCGGAGAGGGGAGGGGGAATCCCTGCAGGAAGCCATTACTGACAGTCACTGTTCTCTGCAGAGAGATGATCGAGAAGTGAGCGAGCGACGGTATGTGTTCGCTCACTTCACAGTTTCATTGTCCCACGTCGTCTCGAACTATGAGGATGAGTGATTTTCACTCACCTCATAGTTCTCCTTTAAGCTAGAGAAATGGGGGAAGCAATTTGCAGGTCTAAATGCTTATGTGTCTAAGGAAAGCACTTCACTGACCATTAGATGCTTTTGTTACCCAGGGTATTTCTGTCATACTTTGCCTGCAAGATTCTACATAGATGAGCTGTAAATTCTTACTGCTGTGTGCATATACTCAAAGGGCCAATACGCATGGCTACATAAAATGTGTGTTTATTTTTTTAGAAGGAGTAACGCAATAACGCAGTTATTTTGTTCTCTATGGGCCCATGCACACCCATGCCCAAAGATCAGTAAACTTGCCCTGTCTTCATATCTGTAAAAAAAAAATCTGCATCTGAGGTCAGTAATTTAAACTGGTATGTACAGGTATATAAACTATATATATATAT